>NC_088411.1:34726650-35026650 GCF_034236695.1 Oncorhynchus nerka
TTCCGAATGGTGACATTTTCACTATCGGTTTTCTATTGCTCATTTGCACGTCACGTCAATGATATCATGTCACCGTGTGGGACTCTGGGTCGATTAACCTTGTCGGAGTGGGCGCCCTGATTCTAGGTTGTGAGCTAGGCAGGCTACTGCCTTGGGAAGGTCTCCCACTCAGAAGTACAAGATGGGGAGGGGGGCGGGGGTAGGTTGACCTCAGGTCTCCCCACTGGAAGGGGGGAAATCTATCAAATATAACGCATCTCTAACTTTGTACAGGACTAATGCAAGTAATGCAATTAGTTGTGCAATCTAGTTTGTGTGTTTCTTGTTTGAAGTGCAATAGTGTAGTAATCAGGTTCTCTTCTTTATAAATGTGTTATTCTATTTGTGTATTTGTGTAATATAGGATTTGTGCAATTTAGTTTTATTAGTGTGTTTTTTGTTAGCAATATGGTAATAGTGTAATCATTAAATTACCTTTTTTATTTGTATTTATAAACTACAATTAGTTTATATTTGTCTTTGTTACTTCTTTTTAATATTAAGATTAGTTATGTGTTCCAAATGTCTGAATCAAAATTACAGTTAGTGCATAATGGTGCTTTTGTTTTTGATGAGATGGGGGGGTGTGCTGCTGAAGGGGGGGTTCGCCCAGGGAGCCATACAAACTAGAACCGCCACTGAGGGAGAGAGAGCACTATTTAATTAAGTTGGGACATTCGTCTTTTTTCTATACAATGTTCCCTCTCCTCTTCTCTCACTCTTTCTTTCACTTATGGTCCTTTTCTGACTTGTATTACTTGTTAAGGGCGTAGCATTCATTGTGTCATGTCGTTTGAAAAAGTCATTAAGTGTCTGGGGCACGTTGACATTTGGGAGATTTTTTAATGAGAGTTGTTCACTAAAAAATCAAAACACTGTACCTCTTCATGTCTGTGAGATCAATCAGCAAAGAGTGGATTATTTTACTGACTAATCCATTCATCTCCTTAGTCAACAGCTAACCGTGTTTCTGAGGGAACGTTTTTGATGTTGCATCATAGCATCATGATTGTGTATTAAAGGCTACACAAAAAATATGATGTTACCTTTCATCTAAAAAGATCAAGGAATCATACTAAAGCAGTGCTTGGCTGCAGCACAACCTTATGTGGAATAATGTAGATCAGTAGAAAAGATCAAGGATTTTTGATCAGTGATTTGAATGAACAATTTCCCAAAACATTCTCTGATCTCACCTTTAATTCCTCTTTATATGTCATATTTCCCCTTTTTAGCTATTCTCCTGCGTAAATGAAATCCTGTTCCTTCGCAGGTATTGGAAACACGTTAAATCATGCCATTTGTTGAACCTCTGACAGCCATCGGTTGTTGTGTAGATAACGTTCAGAGGTGGTGAGTGGAGTAAGACCATATAGACTAGTGATGCACTGATTTGACATTTTTGTCCGATACCGATATCTGATAAAAAAAATTACCGATAACCAATATTTAGCATTTTAGCGGCCTTTTAAGCATTCTAGTACATTTAAATAGTTAACACACACACATGGACGCAGCGGTCTAAGGCACTGCATCTCAGTGCAAGAGGCGTCACTACAGTCCCTGGTTCGAATCCAGGCTGTATCACATCCGGCCGTGATTGGGAGTCCCATAGGGCGAAGCACAATTGGCCCAGCGTCATCCGCGCCATCATTGTAAATAAGAATTTGTTCTTAACTGACTTGCCTACTTACGGTTACACACATACACACACACACCACACTGACCAAAAAGTTATTTTGTTTGCATTTACATATGTTCCCATTACCAGTAAAACATAATCAAAACCTATTTCTTTCACTTACTTGCTGGGCTGTTTTATTGTTAATTTGTTCAGTCATTTCATTCTCAAACAGGATTTCTATGGAACGCCGTTTGGGTCTTTGGCGTGTCAAATAACACTATTTGATGTGTTAAATAAGCTTGTTGCCCAATCAGGACCTGAATATGACTGCACGTTACATAATAATTTAACGCGTTCATACATTTTTGACGTAGTTATTACACATTGATTACACTATCACTCGTATTTCATATGTCACAACGATTCATCAATACGTATGCTATGCTGCTGGTAAAGTTGTCTCGCGCACCTACAGTGCTGGTCATAAAAAAAAAGCTAGCTAGCTCATGGATGCAAAAAATGTTCTCCCCCCCAAAAATAGCAAAATGACATCTGTTTCAGTAGCTGTATAGTTATTTAGCTAACTATATAGCTAGGTGTCATCATCTAAAATAACCTTAATTTATAAGACAGTTCTTATTTGGTTACATGTGGTCGGTCCCATCTATGTGAAGCTAGCCACAATAAGGATGACCCACAATAGTGGACTTTGCGGTTAGCCTTCAAAATAAAAGTATGGCATAATTCTACTATTTGTATTCATCACTGTCAATGACATACTTTAATTTTGAAGGCAATCCGTAAATTCCACTATTGTGCCTCATCCTTATTGTGGCTAGCTTCATAATACATAACCCGGTCCGGTTGAGCCTCACTAGCCAGCTGAAGCTAGCTGGCTGCTTATAATGTTAGCTTTGGGCAACAGGGTTAAGTAGCCAGCTAGCTATTTATTTTCATGAACTGAAGTTAAATTTAAATAGGTGAACAACAAGTGGCAACCTAGCTAATACTTATTCTCAATGATTCCTAAATCATGGCTAAGAATAATGAAAATGACTTCAGTTTCTACTGTTAATTGTTGTCAGGCTGGTTGTATTGGTGCTAGCTAGGTACCAAGCTAAAGCTAGCTACCCCAGAATTAGCCTTTTAACAAATTATGCTTTATTACCAACGCGGTATTGTAAACACATCATTCGTGGCCGGTGTTTGCTTGTTTGCAGACTTTTGTGTACAGCTTTGACAGTGCTACTATATCTTTTTTTGACACACAAAGACCCAAACGGCATTCCATAGTATGTCTGTCGTGAAGTTAATAGCAATAGCAGCAACTTCGGGAGGGCAACATTTGAAAATTAGTGCACTTGGTAGTGTGTACCGGTGCTCGACCAGTCGGCGAAAGCTAACATCACCTAAGACAGAGAACAGTTGATTGTCAAGGACAATGAATTCCATTATTTTGGCATTAATGGATTTCACCTTTGAGTTGTCTGAAATGTTTTTACTCTTTCACGGTAGCTTCGACATCTGTTTTTAACATCGGCGTTAAACTCGACATCGGGCCGATACCAATGTTGGCATTTTTACATTTAACATTTAAGTCATTTAGCAGACGCTCTTATCCAGAGCGACTTACAAATTTTTAGCTAATAGCAGCCGATTCCGATATGTTCACCGATATATCGTGCATCTCTAGTATAGACCTACTTTTGTGCTCATTTAGTGACCTGAATTTTGGGCAATTTATTGGATTCTCTTGTCTTTTGGTAAATAAATCTGCTGTCATTGCTATGAGTAAAGGCAGTAAACTACCTTGGCAATGTGCTTGTAAGCATGCTTACTCATATCAGTATAGTTGGCCTAATGGTAAGCAGGCAGGTAGGCCAACCTCTGCAAAGAGCAACAGTGGTACGTGGGTTATAGAGCAAAAACGCAATTATGACAACATAGGTTGTAATATGGCTTATTCCCCAGCTTGGCGTCCCCTGTGATTTCCCCCACACACCGCTACTCGGTCCGTTTGACATGGGGCATGTCAAACATGACTTCTGTTGTGTTTCACAGAGATGGCCTCAGACAGGGAGCGTTGGTTAAGTCCATTATATATCTCAGGCAGACCAACAACAGCAGCACTAGCGATAACATTAGGCCTCCTACAGCTGTGACAGCTGTATGTGGTTCTGTGCCATCGACCTCCCATTTATGGAATGTACATGCATTTCAATCTGTTTAGGTTGGAGATGGGCCTATTCCATTTCCAACAGTATGGTGTCTGATACCATTAGACTTGACAGAACAGGTCAGTGTAATGGAGGTGGTTCGGTGTACACGCTCCAGTGATAACTAACCTTGCTTTGACTCTGAGCGGGCTAATGCACTTTTCTGCCACTCAAGAGACATGGAGTTCAAACCTTGTTGAGCCTTGTCGATCATATCAGTACCTTCATCTTTCATTATAGAGAAAATATCACAATAGTGACTTGTTACAAAATTTATTAATATGGTTAGTGATCTTGACATTCATGCCAGACAATAAGATTAAATACAATACAATACAATTAATCATGAGGACATATGTAATTATATGGGTGGGATAAAAATATAATTTGAATGAGATAGTCATTTATGCACTGTTGGAGTGTCAATTTACTATATTAAGTGTGTTTTATACAATAATAAAAAGGAAAAATTCTAACAATTGGATGTGGTTCTGTGCTTCTGACCTCAGTGCTACAGGTTCAGCCCCAGATTGGACACTTCAGCAATAATACTTAACCTAATGTGCTTTTGCATGAATCAGGCATTTCACATTTAGCATGAAATGGCTGCATTTCAGCAATTCCTATTGCATGGTCTAAAAATGATGTAATAGCATGTCTCTTTCAGTCAGAATGTACACTAAGGGACGGCTTTTCTATTCTAAGGGAACAGTGACAGTTTCATGTCATGTTTGGTATTTTATTTCTCAGTAAAAACAAAAGATCCAAGATAATATGTCTGGTCTCTACATGTACAATACTGTACGATAAGTACACAAATGGTGGTGAATACATTTGAAAAGTACAGAAGGACCAAAGTCTGTCATAGACTATTTCTCCTCAGTCTTACATAATGCAATATAGTGAGTGATGTGACCTTCCTCATCAGAAAACACAGTCAAACAAAAAGCCTGTAGTAATTGCTTTGTATTAGTTACCATGAAGTGGAAAATTACAAGGGGCTCCAGAAAATGAAGGTTCACTGAGATACTGGGAAAACCAAGCTGTCTGTCAACATCCATTGTTTTATTTATCCCTGCACCAGGTCAGTGGTGATTCACCTTAAGTTGGAACTACAGGACCAGACTTTTCAAATACTATGGTAGCCTTTCACATTTTCCAGTAGCAGAACACAGGTTGACGTTTATTGTCATGAGTCTTGTCCAGGAGGTACAACAGAGCGATTTCCCCTTAGATAGGCCAGCTGCAAAGTCAAAATGGGCTAAATTGTAAAAATTCATGAAAATGTTGATTTACAGTAAGGTTAGTGTTAGCATTAGGGTTAGCAATGTGTTTAAGGTTAGGGTTAGATTTCTAAAGTGCTTTTCATTATACAACAATAATCTCAAAGTGGATCATAAAAAAAGAGTTCAAAAACAATATACACTACAGTTAAAAAGTTTGGGGTCATTTAGAAATGTCCTTGTTTTTGAAAGAAAAGCACATTTTTTGTCCATTAAAATAACATCAAATTGATAAGAATACAGAAGGCCAGCATCCAGGAGTCGCTTCTTCACTGTTGATGTTGAGACTGGTGTTTTGAGGGTACTATTTAATGAAGCTGCCAGTTGAAGACTTGTGAGGCGTCTGTTTCTCAAACTAGACACTTTGATGTACTTGTCCTCTTGCTCAGTTGTGCACCGAGGCTTCCCACTCCTCTTATTCTGGTTAGAGACAGTTTGTGCTGTTCTATGAAGGGAGTAGTACACAGCGTTGTACGAGATCTTCAGTTTCTTGGCAATTTCTCACATGGAATAGCCTTAATTTCTCAGAACAAGAATAGACTGACAAGTTTCAGAAGAACGTTCTTTGTTTCTGGCCATTTTGAGCCTGTAATCGAACCCACAAATGCCGATGCTCCAGATACTCAACTAGTCTAAAGAAGGCCAGTTTTATTGCTTCTTTAATCAGAACAACAGTTTTCAGCTGTGCTAAAGTAATTGCAAAAGGGTTGTCTAATGATCAATTAGCCTTTAAAAATGATAAACTTGGATTAGCTCACACAACGTGCCATTGGAACACAGGAGTGATGGTTGCTGATAAAGGGCCTCTGTATGCCTATGTAGATATTACATAAAAAATCAGCCGTTTCAACTACAATAGTAATTTACAACATCAATGTCTACACATCAATTTGATGTTATTATAATGGACAAAACATTAGCTTTTCTTTAAAAAACAAGGACATTTCTAAGTGACCCCAAACCTCTGAACTGTAGTGTATACTGTATATATCACTGAACAAAAATATAAACGCAACATATAAAGTGTTGGTTTCATGAGGTGAAATAAAAGATTCCTGAAATGTTCCATACACAGAAAAAGCTTATTTCTCTCAAAGTTTGTGCACAAATTTGTTTACATCCTTCTTAGTGAGCATTTCTCCTTTGCCAAGATAATCCATCCAACTGACAGGTGTGGCATATCAAGAAGCTGATTAAACAGCACGATCATTACACAGGTGCACCTTATACTGTGGACAATAAAAGGGCACTCTAAAATGTGCAGTTTTGTCACACAACACAATGCCACAGATGTCTCAAGTTTTGATGGAGCGTGCAATTGGCATGCTGACTGCAGGAATGTACACCAGAGCTGTTGCCAGATAATTTAATGTACATTTCTCTACCATAAGCTGTATCCAACATTGTTTTATAGAATTTGGCAGTACGTCCAACTGGCCTCACAACTGCAGACCATGTGTATCGCGTCACGGGGGCGAGCGGTTCGCTGATGTCAACAGTGTGAACAGAGTGTCCCATGGTGGCGGTGGGCTTATGGTATGGGCAGCATAAGCTACGGACAACGAACACAATTGTATTTTATCGATGGCAATTTGAATGCACAGAAATATCGTGATGAGATCCTGAGGCCCATTGTGAGGCGCATTTCTTTTAAGGTAGCTGTCACCAACAGACGCATATATGTATTCCCAGTCATGTGAACTCCATAGATTAGGGCCAAATTTTTTTTTTTTTTTTGTGTTTTGACCTTTCAGGACTGTTTCGATTTTCATTTCTTACATTCACTTTGTTATTTTGTATTTTCGTGTTCTGTGATAATAAATAATTATGGACATCACGCTGCGTTTTGGTCCGATCCTTCCTACTCCTCATCCGGTGAAGACGAAGATCGTTACAGGAAAGGCATAGTCCCCCATTGTGTGGAGCCTGGTCCTGGGTGCATGGAGGAGTTTGGCGTGGCTTGAACGTCGGGTGGGTGGAGGTTCATAGGCTAGTGTAGGTCTGACACGAAGGCGTATTCAATTTTGAGCATGTAGACGAGGAGTAGATTTTTGTTGTCAATTCTTTGAGGAACAGGCAGCCAATGGGAATCAGCAAGGATTGGGATGATGTGGGCAGACTTTTTGTTTGTGTCAGAATCCTTTGGGCATTGTTTTGGAATAACTGTAGTTTATCAATTGAATTTGCATTTAGGAACCCAAAAATATTCTCTCTTGGCCACTGGTTCTTAATATATCCTTCCAGTGTACATAGCTACGTGAGAGAGAAACCCCTCCTATTGAATTTTAACTACATATACAGATGTGAAATGCTTGTGAGATGGTTGCTTTATTGTAAATGGGATATTATGTGACATAACTACCAATTAATTTGCCATAATTATATGATTCTGTTTACGGAATCGGATGTAATTGATCACCCAGCTGTGTGCAAACACAACACATGCTGAAAGAAAACAAAATGGCAGGTGCATCATTATCGTCTACTAGGGGTGTATATCAATAGATGCATATGAAAGTAGCTTCCTCTCCTCAGCTCCTTTGCTTCATCTGCATTGATGTGAAAGAACTGGATTGATGTGAAAGAACTGGAAAATATGAAGTACAATCCCAGGCATCCATATTGCTTGCACTAGTCATGTAATGTCCCATGAATGTAAATGATGGAGAGTAGACCAGGAGAGGAAAACACTTCGGACCATTGAGATGCCCCCTTGTAGTAATAAAACAGATACACTATCTTTTCGAGTGATGATATTTCCCATATTATGAAATTCCATAATTCCAGGAGCACGCAGATCAGGGAATCCTTGCGTGTGTGTCATCGATAGAGGTTCTGTTGCTGACACTCCCATTGTTGTGTATAGTAGCCCTGTCATACAGTGACATATACAACAAAATCCTGTTTTCAGGCGAACATTAAGAAAAAAATAGTAGTGTGTTTGTTTCCTGGTTTACCTGGAATTGGAGCAAGGTCCTTGTAGACAGAATCATAATTTCCTTTTTTTAAAGGTCGCCCTCCCTACTAGTTTCCAGTAGGTTTGGAACAGCTTGACTGAGTATACAGAGGACCTTGTGTGTGAATTCTAGGCCTCAGGGGCAGGTTACTCAGTTGGGACAACAACACTGGCATTAACAGATGAAACCTTTGCAACATTTCAAACACGTATTCGGCACATTTTGCGATTTCTCTGAGAGACAAGCTCAGATGTAGCCATGCTCAATGACAGGAAAATGTAACAAAACTTAAACTTACATCTAATTTACAACTGGACACAATGTCAATTATTTTGTATTACAAGGTTATAAAGCAAGGATAATGTACTATATAAATAATTTAAATGGATATGGGGTGAAAGTCCTCAATGTCAATGCTTGCTCTTGTGTATAAGTCAAATGTTAAGGTGCCCAGTTTTATATCCCCCGTAGTAGTAGATGTTGGTGACTTCCTTACATCATCTCTTTCCTCCTCCAAATTCAAGCTACTGGTCAAACTCAAAAACACATTTTATATCTATGTATCGTCTAGACTCGGGACAGACCATATACTTGTTCATCAATTTCTATTGCATCAAAGGTAAAAAGCTTAGGATAGAGCACCCGTGTCTGTGGAGACACACTATAAATGTCAAGATAAGGGAAACCATCAATCAAACCAATGTTTCCTTAGATATAATCACTGATACTTTATACGTCCAGAAATAAATCAATGCGCCAATCGGGTACATTGGTGAATCCAGGACCATAATCAAGTTGGCTGAATTCCCTTCACACTTTTAAAACATATTTTGGATAGCAAAATTACATGCTCTAGTGTCACAAAGGGACGTTGGATGAAATTGTCTCTTATCAGATTGGGTGGATATAGAGTGCAGGACAGAATGGGAGCAGGGTCAGATTGTGGTCTTGAATTGGCAGTAACTTGTAATTACTGTATCTTTATTGATGTTGTAATACCGTTGTATTACTAGTGTGAATAAATTCGGTTTTTTAAAAATAGTTGCATAGTAACAGATTTGGCCTCCAGAAGCTCGAATGGCCCTTATTAACAGATTTGTACATACAACTGTCAGGGATGTCGTAGCAACACACAGCGTGTGAAAGAAGAAATCCTTGGTCAATAGAATAGGACATTCCATTGCCACAAAGTGCAGGGTGAAAAATGATGTGTCCCCAAATGTGTCATTCATGTTGGCGTGCTGTGTCAAGCTGTGTCTTGGATTAGATTATGCAGGTGCATATCCATCTGTTGAAAAGATTGAGCAGAGAGGAATATCCAAATCCCTAGTGGGAAAAATGGGTTCAAGTAATCAAATGTAAATATTGTAAAAATGTGAATAGTGTTTTCAGTATCGCTTTGTACAGGTAACTGCCAAAATAAATGAGACACCAACATATAGTGTCTTAGCACCTCTAAAATATATATATATTATCTAGAACCTAAAAGGGTTCTTCTGTGTTCACCATAGCATAACCCTTTGAAGAACCCTTGATGGTTCCAAGCATAACCATTTTGGGTTCCAAGTACAACTCTTTCCACAGAGGGTCCTACATGGAACCCCAAATGGTTCTAACTGGAACCAAAAAGGGTTCTTCAAAGGGTTATCCTATGGTGAAAGCAGAAGAACCCTTTTAGGTTCTAGATAGCACCTTTAAAAAAAAAAAATATTAAGTCACTATATGTTGGTGTTTCCATTATTTTGACAGTAACCTGTACAAAGCAATACCTGAAAACAGTATTCACATTTTTCAGACAGCCGAAGAAACCTTTTGGAACCCTTTTTGTGTTGGGCCACCACGAGCCGCCAGAAAAGCTTCAATGGATCTTGGCATAGATTCTATAAGTGTCTTGAACACTATTGGAGGGATGTGACACCATTCTTCCATGAGCAAATCCATCATTTGGTGTTTTGTGGTGGAAAATACTTTCTCAGGTGCAGTTCCAGAAACTCCCGTAAGTATTCAATTGGGTTGAGATTTGTTAACTGACACACACACACACACACACACACACACACACACACACACACACACACACACACACACACACACACACACACACACACACACACACACACACACACACACACACACACACCCTTTAAACCACCTATGCTCCTTTGAGACCCCTCACTGAGATCTCTTCTACTGTCCATGGTACCCAAAATAACTGGCAACTGCGTTTTTATACATGACCCTGAGTATGATGGGATGTTAATTGCTCAATTAATTAAGGAACCACACCTGTGTGAGAGTACCTGCTTTCAATATACTTTGTATCCCTCATTTACTCAAGTGTTTCCTTTACTTTGGCAGTTACCTGTATATTGCTGGCAGATAAGCAATACATCTATAAATATACTGTTTAATGAGTCCCCCTCCCACGCAGTGTTCATTTCATCAACACTAACTATGATGAAAAATAGTCGTCAACAACCTATTTTTCCTGACTAAAACTATGACAATAATGAGATGAGATGCCCTGGGAAAAAACATAGCTATTACAAATTACATTTCATTTTAGTTGACGGAAAGGTGACGAGGCGAGAATTCCAAGTGAGACTAATGGACATTTAATTTGACACAAAGCTACTTTTCATCTGTTTTGTCCAATCAGAAGCATGTATGCAGAATATTTCATGTAATCCTCTCTGATTGATCCGATCTGCCCGGCTGTCCCACAATAGGTCCCAGGAGGTCACTTCAGTCACTTGTCAATCTTTTGAACTTATGTGAAGCCAGAACACATGACTTGTAACTAACCTCATCTAGAAACAATAATGTTTACTCTCTCTCTTACTTTCATGTAAGCAATTTTTGCTTTGATCACATCCCATGTGCTCTGTTATTTATTCATCTGTGTTGCCGCTCTCGCGCAACGGTCCGCAAATGCGAGTTGTGGTTTCTGTTGTCCTATGAGACAAACTAATGCAATTTTTTTGAGTACAGTAATATTACTAGCATTTTTGTAAAGATAAAATTCTCCCCTTTTCAAGGAAACCACTGTTACGGCAGGTAGCCTATTGGTTAGAGTGTTGGGCTAGTAACCAAAAGGTTGCTGGATCAAATCCCTTTGCTGACATGATAAAAATGGGTAATTCTGCCCCTGAACAAGGCAGTTAACCCACTGTTCCCTGATAGGCTCTCATTGTAAAGAAGAACTTGTTCTTAACTGACTTGCCTAGTTAAATACAATGAAACAATTATTTACCCCCTTGAGGGTTATGATGGGAATTAGAGCTGTGAATTGTTTAACCTCTTCAGTCGACCCTCAAAAATTGGGCGTGCAAAATTATTCAGCCCCCTTAAGTTAATACTTTGTAGCGCCACCTTTTGCTGCGATTACAGCTGTAAGTCGCTTGGGGTATGTCTCTATCAGTTTTGCACATCGAGAGACTGACATTTTTTCCCATTCCTCCTTGCAAAACAGCTCGAGCTCAGTGAGGTTGGATGGAGAGCATTTGTGAACAGCAGTTTTCAGTTCTTTCCACAGATTCTCGATTGGATTCAGGTCTGGACTTTGACTTGGCCATTCTAACACCTGGATATGTTTATTTTTGAACCATTCCATTGTAGATTTTGCTTTATGTTTTGGATCATTGTCTTGTTGGAAGACAAATCTCAGTCCCAGTCTCAGGTCTTTTGCAGACTCCATCAGGTTTTCTTCCAGAATGGTCCTGTATTTGGCTCCATCCATCTTCCCATCAATTTTAACCATCTTCCCTGTCCCTGCTGAAGAAAAGCAGGCCCAAACCATGATGCTGCCACCACCATGTTTGACAGTGGGGATGGTGTGTTCAGGGTGATGAGCTGTGTTGCTTTTACGCCAAACATAACGTTTTGCATTGTTGCCAAAAAGTTCCATTTTGGTTTCATCTGACCAGAGCACCATCTTCCACATGTTTGGTGTGTCTCCCAGGTGGCTTGTGGCAAACTTTAAACGACACTTTTTATGGATATCTTTAAGAAATGGCTTTCTTCTTGCCACTCTTCCATAAAGACCAGATTTGTGCAATATACGACTGATTGTTGTCCTATGGACAGAGTGTCCCACCTCAGCTGTAGATCTCTGCAGTTCATCCAGAGTGATCATGGGCCTCTTGGCTGCATCTCTGATCAGTCTTCTCCTTGTATGAGCTGAAAGTTTAGAGGGACGGCCAGGTCTTGGTAGATTTGCAGTGGTCTGATACTCCTTCCATTTCAATATTATCGCTTGCACAGTGCTCCTTGGGATGTTTAAAGCTTGGGAAATCTTTTTGTATCCAAATCCGGCTTTAAACTTCTTCACAACAGTATCTCGGACCTGCCTGGTGTGTTCCTTGTTCTTCATGATGCTCTCTGCGCTTTTAACGGACCTCTGAGACTATCACAGTGCAGGTGCATTTATACGGAGACTTGATTACACACAGGTGGATTGTATTTATCATCATTAGTCATTTAGGTCAACATTGGATCATTCAGAGATCCTCACTGAACTTCTGGAGAGAGTTTGCTGCACTGAAAGTAAAGGGGCTGAATAATTTTGCACGCCCAATTTTTCAGTTTTTGATTTGTTAAAAATGTTTGAAATATCCAATAAATGTCGTTCCACTTCATGATTGTGTCCCACTTGTGGTTGATTCTTCACAAAAAAATACAGTTTTATATCTTTATGTTTGAAGCCTGAAATGTGGCAAAAGGTCGCAAAGTTCAAGGGGGCCGAATACTTTCGCAAGGCACTGTACCCCTGCACATTGACTCGGTACCGGTACTCCTTGTATATAGCCTCCTTATTGTTATTTTATTGTGTTATTATTAACTTTTTATTTAGCAAATGTTTTGTACCTTTTAGCTCTTTTTTTGTGTACTTTTTAGCATTTCACGGTAAAGTCAACACCTGTTATATTCGGCGCATGTGACAAATAACATTTGATTTAAAAGGTGCAGTAAAATGTGTTGTTTTACAGGGTCAGCCATATTAGTACGGAGCCAATGGAACAAATTAGAAAGTGCCTTGATCAAGGACACATCGGCAGATTTTTCACCTTTGTAGCTCGGGTATTCAAACCAGCAACCTTTCAGTTAGGCCCAACGCTCTAACCGCTAGACTACCTGCCGCCCTAGAACCAGACTAACATTTTCCCCTCAAAATGTACTGATAAAAACTGAAACTAACAATGAATGAAATTAAACTAAAAGGTATATTAAGACTAGAACTAAAATGGCTGCCAAAATGAACACTGCTCCCACTATATACAAATGAAGTCAGAAGTTTTACATACACTTAGGTTGGAGTCATTAAAACTCATTTTTCAACCACTCCACAAATTTCTTGTTAACAAACTATAGTTTTGGGAAGTCAGTTAGGACAGCTACTTTATGCATGACACAAGTAATTTTTCCAACAGACAGATTATTTCACTGTATCACATTTCCAGTGGGTCAGAAGTTCACAAACACTACGTTGACTGTGCCTTTAAAAAGCTTGAAAAATTCCAGAAAATTATGTAATGGCTTTAGAAGCTTCTGATAGGCTAATTGACATAATTTGAGTCAATTGGAGGTGTACCTGTGGATGTATTTCAAGGCATACCTTCAAACTCAGTGCCTATTTGCTTGACATCATGGGAAAATCAAAATAAATCAGCCAAGACTGAAATTTGTAGACCTCCACAAGTCTGGTTCATCCTTGGGAGCAATTTCCAAATACCTGAAGCTACCACGTTCATCTGTACAAACAATAGTACGCAAGTATAAACACCATGGGACCACGCAGCCGTCATACTGCTCAGATGCGTTCTGTCTCCTAGAGATGAACGTACTTTGGTGCGAAAAGTGCAAATCAATCCCAGAACAACAGCAAAGGACCTTGTGAAGATGCTGGAGTTAACAGGTACAAAAGTATCTATATCCACAGTTAAGCGAGTCTTATATCTCCATAACCTGAAAGGCCACTCAGCAAGGAAGAAGCCACTGTTCCAAAACCACCCTAAAAAAGCCAGACTACGGTTTGCAACTGCACATGGGGACAAAGATCGTACTTTTCTGAGAAATATCCTCTGGTCTGATGAAATAAAAATAGAACTGTTTGGCCATAATGACCATTGTTATGATTGGAGGAAAAAGGGGGATGCTTGCAAGCCGAAGAACACCATCCCAACCGTGAAGTACGGGGATTGCAGCATCATGTTGTGGGCGTGCTTTGCTGCAGGAGGGACTGGTGCACTTCACAAAATAAATGGCATTATGAGGTAGGAAAATTATGGGGATATGTTTCTTCAATATCTCTAGACATCAGTCAGGAAGTTAAAGCTTGGTCGCAAATGGGTCTTCCAAATGGACAATGACCCCAAGCATACTTCCAAAGTTGTGGCAAAATGGGTTAAGGACAACAAAGTAAAGGTATTGGAGTGGCCATTACAAAGCCCTGACCTCAATCGTATCGGACATTTGTGGGCAGAACTGAAAAAGTATGTGTGAGCAAGGAGGCCTACAAACCTGACTCAGTTACACCAGCTCTGTCAGGAGGAATGGGCCAAAATTCACCCAACTTACTGTGGGAAGCTTGTGGAAGGCTACCCGAAATGTCTGACCCAAGTTAAACAATTTAATGGCAATGCTACCAAATACTAATTGAGTGTATGTAAACTTCTGACTTCAACTCTATATAATTCAGCAGACATGAGGAGGCCCATGTGGAACATATGACTCAAGCACTCCAATGTTCAGACCAACAGATACAGTAGAATTATCTCCTTGTTGATATTCTGACACGTATGTAATGATGAATGTAATCATGACCAACTAGGTGTACAGTATGCTACATGCTTGAGGAAGCATGGGTATATATTTTGAGGCAAAGTGTTTTTTGAGGCAAAGTTCTAGAAAAATTGTGAAAGTACTATAACATAAGCAAGTATGTGCTTGTTCCCTAATTTTGTAAGTATCTTTTTATACAAAACATCTTATACACATTGCTTATATAAAAGACTAGGAACTGCTCTTTCCATGACATAGACTGACCAGGTGAAAGCTATAATCCCTTATTGATGTCACCTGTTAAATCCACCTCAATCAGTGTAGATGAAGGAGAGGAGACAGGTTAAAGAAGGATGTTCAAGCCTTGAGACCATTGATACGGATTGTGTGTGTGCCATTCAGAGGGTGAATGGGCAAAACAAAAGATTGAAGTGCCTTTAAATGGGGTATGGTAGTACTACAATGCTGCTGGGTTTTTCACACTCAACAGTTTCCAGTGTGTATTAAGAATGGTCCACCAGCCAAAGGACATCCAGCCTACGTCACACAACTGTGGGAAGCATTGGAGTCAACATGGGCCACCATCCCTGTTGAACGCTTTCGACACCTTGTAGAGTCCACGACCTGATGAATTGAGGCTGTTCTGAGGGCAACTCAATATTAGATAGGTGTTCTTAATATTTTGTAGATAAAATCCTTCTTTATATCCCAAAAAGTCAGTTTAGTTGGCGCCATCGATTTGAGTAAAACTTGTAGAGAAAGGAATCCGAAAATCTACCTCTAAACTTTATTTTAACAAGTCAAAATACATTTCTATTTACTCCTCAGAGTAAACCCTAAAATGTAATCTAACTATAATATCTTTTTTGGAAAGAAGTATGTTCAATAATTTTAGCAGGTGCGTACTGTCTTCACGGCACGCAAAAACACCAATCTCCAAGACTGTGTCCCTTTACTAAAACTGATATTTCTTATTTGTTTTTGAAGTTACAAGCCTGAAACCTTGAACATAGACTGCTGACACCCTGTGGAATCCATAGGAATCGCATCCAGGGAGATCATTTTCAATATGACCTTACTCTTGCATTTCTAAGAGGATGGTCTCTCAAAAAAAAAGAAAATCTGGTTTATTTTGTTTGGTTTTTCTCCTACCATATCTATTGTGTTATATTCTCCTACATTATTTTAAAGTTTCTACAAACTTCAAAGTGTTTTCTTTCCAATGGTACCAATTATATGCATATCCTGGCTTCAGAGCCTGAGCTACAGGCAGTTTACTTTGGGAATGTCATTCAGACAGGAAGTGGAGAAAAAGGGGCCTAGCCCTAAGAAGTGATTTGAGTTGTTCTTACCATAATATGGACTTGGTCTATTACCAAATAGGGCTATCTTCTGTATACCACCCCTACCTTGTCACAACACAACTGATTGGCTCAAATCTATTAAGAAGGAAAAACATTCCACAAATGAACTTTTAATTAACCTGTTAATTGAAATGCATTCCAAGTGACTACTTCATTAAGCTTGTTGAGGAATGCAAAGAGTGTGCAAAGCTATGATCAAGGCAAGGGGTGGCTACTTTGAAGAATCTATTTTATAAAATATATATAAAAAAGTATTATAAATATAAAAAATATAACACTTTTTTGGTTAATACATGATTCCAAATGTGTTATTTCATAGTTTTGATGTCTTCACTATTATTCAATGTACAATGTAGAAAATAGTTTTTTTCTTTTTAAATAAAACAATCCTTGAATGACTCAGTGTGTCCAAACTTTTGACTGGTGCTGTGTATATATACTGTAGCGACCCGCACAGACAGCTGTGTGTTATGTGCTAGGCTAGGAGGTGGTTGTGTTGTACTGACCAGTACCCGGTGTATATATACATTTAGACTGTACATGAAAAAAATCCTAATCCCAAGCTGTTTTGAAGATTTCAAAGATTGAAATTGAGATACAGCTTTGAAAGGTCATACATAACAGCAAGTCATTATATAAAGTTCAAGACTTGTCTACACAACACACTGTGGCTGGATAACATTTACATTCATTGAGCTATAATGATCAACCTTTATACAATTGTGCCTATGATGAATTTGTTAATGTTTATATGCAAATTGACTGTAAGCTGTGACTGGAGAGGTGACTTCTGTGAATGTTCTGCTTATGTTTTGTACTGTATGTTGTAGAGGTAACAGGCAATTCTTAACAATTCATCTGAATATTGTTTTTCTGACCTGGTGTGTTTGAAGATCTGTCTGAACGTGTCTGGATGTGTTTTTTTTTATATGTAGACCTGGATCAATTTTAAAACCCAAACGAAGCTTTCACACAAGGAAATGCAAAATAAAAAAGTATGACAGTATTTGGCAGGTCGGTTATCAAAGTAAACATGGAGAGAGAGACGGCAAATAACTACCCTGGTCAAATCAATATTCTTGATTGGTGGTGGTCCTTGTCTAGACGTTCCCATATGAATGGGTATTTTCACAACATGGACTAAAGCAATAAAATGTGTTATGAGGAATATCAATATGAGGATAATATACCCATCAGAGCATTAGCTGCAGTGATGATTGACTGAAAATTATGATATTGCTCACATGCATCATGTGCTTAACTTTCCACAGCTAATAATTCAGTTATTGACCTGCTACAGTATGTTTGTTAGATTGTTACTGAATATGTCATGAAATGTCATAGTTAATTACTGTATGCACAACATGATACTGTTGTAACTTGACAGATATCAGCGACATTGATACGTGTAGTATGTTAATGATGTATTTTGGGAAGAGTGCTACTCTTCGCACAGTGTGCATGTTGTCTCTTTCCCAGCAGCACTTATTGTACCTAGACAACATGTGTCTTTATGGTTTTATCGCCATGGGCTAGATATTTGTTATTTTATATTTAATGGTTCGAGTTATGTAAAGGGAACACAAAAATAAACACAATCCTTTGATTATTATCAAGTGAAATTAAATTAAAACAATATATCGTCATATGAAAAATAATATATTAGCTTTGTCTGTTTTTGTGGCAGTGCTGTTTTTGTGGCAGTGCTGTTTTTGTGGCAGTGCTAATTCAGTTCTAATAGTTCTTTTTTCTGGTTTCAATGTATTGCATAATACAGATCCCTCAATTGACCCTCAGCAGGAATTCATGACAACTGAACACCATGGTTTCGGATGTGTTTAGGAATTGAAGGCTAAACTCAATAAAAAATGATTGTCCAAAAGACACAAGTAGGTTTCCAAGCAGGGTAGCAATCTGGGATAGTTTCGCTAATTTTTTAATACTTTAATGTGCATTTGTGGGAGAGAAAAAAACTTAAATATCATATAGTTTGTTCCGCACATGTCTATAAAGAAATCTACAATATCAGTTCCATATTAGTCACAAGGCAGTAGGTTGACTGTATTACCACTTGCCACTTGAGTCATTACAATGTAACCATGCAAACACAGTCTAAAAGCAACTCACACATCATTCTGCCACCCCTGTGCACACTGTCAGCTCCTATTCTCAATAAAGTGTGGGTTGACCATAAACGAGAAAGCCCCCATAAAAGAGAAAGCCAGAACACATTTCTCTCTCCCTACTTTAATTTCACTGAGGGTGCAAGGATCAATATCTGCTGATGCTTTAAAAGTAAACATCCTCTTTAGGGGTCTCTGTTGTGTGGCAATGCATGGTTCCACTTGTCCAATAAGCCTTTTCTCAAGAGCTCACTGATATTCAAAAGACATATGTGATTCTGCTGAAGGTGCTTCCCACTGGGCACAGACGTCATACAACGTCTATTTCACGTTGGCTCAACGTAATTTTATTGAAATGACGTCGGAACATCGTTGATTCATCCAGTGGGTTTAGGCTGCTGGCAGCAACACTGAGAGGTTTGTGCCCATGAAGTGATTCATTTTTTAATATGCAGATTTCTTCCTCTCCTTTCGAGGACCATCTTTCCAGCTGGGTAACCAAACACAATTTTTTTTACCATGCTGTCAGTACAGCCAGACACAAGGCTTCTAATTGGCTAAACCAGGGTTACTTTAGTTCACATGTACATGAAGGTTGAAATAATTAAGTGGACTGTACATTAAAGAATTCAGCCAACGGTGACTCTTAAATGATTGACAGGTTGTTTCTGTGAAGTTTGCACATGAAAGCCACACAAGTGTTAGACGCAAGGCAAACCAACATAGGCTCAACAGCAAAGGCTGTAGTGAAACAGTTTTCTAATACATGGTTTTAACACGGTATTACAAATATGCAACTCCAGATTGCATTTAGGAAGGATTGCAAAGTTCATGCATTTCCAAAATTTTCTCAACTCTCTCCATCACACTTCATGTGTTTGTCCGGGGGGGGGGGGGGGGGGGGGTGTAAAACCTATCTGCTTAGGGCAGTCAAAACAATACCACAAATGACCCATAACTGCTAGTCCAGTCATGCCATGTGATTTGTTCGGACAAGGCAAATGATTCATGGGGCAAAACAGACGCTAAGGTTACCAACAAACCTCTGAGCTGATGTGGAATAATGAACAGCCTCCTGAGCAACAAGGTCTGTGGGAAATTGACTTATATCCCCTTCCGACTTAATGCATCTTCATTTAACAGCTTGCAGTCACATTTACATCTGTCATCCCCCATTAAATAGGGATTGATAGTTTGTGCCTGGATGGAGCCTCCGTAGGGCCACATAGTGTATGGGGACCACAATGAATTCAACCAAAGTACTGCCTCATAAAAGAGCTGTCCCATTCTGTATTTTATGTGATATTTGGCTGAATGACCACTGGTTACATACTTTTTAAATGTTTTTATAAATGCCACTCGTTGACTTACCAACATCTAAATAAAATAAAATAAAATTGTATTGGTCACATACACATGGTTAGCAGATATTAATGCGAGCGTAGCGAAATGCTTGTGCTTCTAGTTCCGACAGTGCGGTAATATCTAACAAGTAACCTAACAATTCCCCAACAACTACCTAATACACACAAATCTAAAAAGGGGTGAATGCGAATATGTACATATAAATATATGGATGAGCGATGGCCGAGCGGCATAGGCAAGGTGCAATAGATGGTATAAAATGCAGTATATACATATGAAATGAGTAATGTAAGATGTGTAAACATTATTTAAAGTGGCATTGTTTAAAGTGACTAGTGATCCATTTATTAATGTGGCCAGTGATTGGGTCTCAATGTAGGCAGCAGCCTCTCAGAGTTAGTGATTGCTGTTTGCAGTCTGATGGCCTTGAGATATAAGCTGTTTTCAGTGACTCGGTCCCAGCTTTGATGCACCTGTACTGACCTCGCCTTCTGAATGGTAGCGATGTGAACAGGCAGTGGCTCGGGTGGTTGTTGTCCTTGATGATCCTCTCGGCCTTCCTGTGACATCGGTTGCTGTAGGTGTCATGGAGGGCAGGTAGTTTGCCCCCGGTGATGCGTTGTGCAGACCGCACCACCCTCTGGAGAGCCTTGCGGTTGAGGGCGATTGTGCATCTGTAAAAGTTTGTCAGGGTTTTGGGTGACAAGCCAAATTTCTTCAGCCTCCTGAAGTTGAAGAGGAGCTGTTGCGCCTTCTTCACCACACTGTCTGTGTGGGTGGACCATTGTCTGTATTTGTATTTATTATGGATCCCCATTAGCTGCTGTCAAAGCAGCAGCTACTCTTCCTAGGGTCCAGCATTGATTGACATGCATATTATTAATATTAGCAGATTGACATGCATATTTTTAATATTAGCTCTCTGTGAACATTCAAGGGCCAGCCGTGCAAGCCCTGTTCTGAGCCAATTGCAATTTTGCAAGTCCCTTTTTTGTGGCACCTGACCACATGACTGAACAGTAGTGAACAGGGCCTGTAGGACCTGCCTTGTTAATAGTGTTGTTAAGAAGGCAGAGCATCGCTTTATTATAGACAGACTTCTCCCCATCTTAGCTACTACTACATCAATATGTTTTGACTATGACAGTTTACAATATAGTGTTACTCCAAGCAGTTTAGTCATCTCAACTTGCTCAATTTCCAAATAATTTATTTCAAGAGATTTAGTTGGGGTTTAGGGTTTAGTGAGTGTTTTGTTCCAAGTACAATGCTTTTAGTTTTAGAAATATTTAGGGCTTATTCCTTATTCCTTTCCACCCACTAACTGCAGCTCTTTGTTGAGTGTTGCAGTCATTTCAGTTTCTGTAGTAGCTGACGTGTAGTGTTGAGTCATCCGCATACATAGAAACTATGGCTTCACTCAAAGTTAGTGGCATGTCGTTAGTAAAAACTGAAAAAAGCAAGGGGCCTAAACAGCTACCCTGGGGAATTCCTGATTCTTTATTTGATAGGCTTCCATTAAATAACACCCTCTGTGTTCTGTTAGACAAGTAACTCTTTATCCACATTATAGCAGGAGGTGTAAAGCCATAACACATATGTTTTTCCAGCAGCAGACTATGATCGATAATGTCAAAAACTGCACTGAAGTCTAAGACAGCCCACACAATAATTTGATCATCAATTTATTTCAGCCAATCATCAGTCATTTGTGTAAGTGCTGTCCTTGTTGAGTGTCCTATAAGCATGCTGAAATTCTGTTTTCAATTGGTTTACTGTAAAATAGCATTGTATCTGGTCAAACACCATTTTTTCCTGAAGTTTACTAAGGGTTGGTAACAGGATGATTGGGTGGCTATTTGAGCCAGTAAAGGGTGAGCTGCATAAAGTGGTCTTCCTACTATTGCACACCACCTCAGCTTTCTGGTTTATAGGCTATTCTTGGTAGGATAAACAGATGTATTCTGTGAATGACTTTCTTGGGTAGCTTCCCTCCAGACCTGAGGGCACACACTCTGTAGTAGGCTTAAATTGAAGATGTGGCAAATAGGAGTGGCAATATCGTCTGATATTATCCTCAGTAATTTTCCATCTAGATTGTCAGACCCTGGTGGCTTGTCATTGTTGATAGACAACAATACTTTTTTCACCTCTTCCACACTGACTTTACAGAATTCAAAAGTACAAGTCTTGTCTTTCATAATTTGGTCCGATATACTTGGATGTGTAGTGTCTGCGTTTGTTTCTGGCATGTCATCCCTATGTTTGCTTTTCTTGCCAATGAAAAAGTAATTAAAGTAGTTTGCAATATCAGTGGGCTTTGTGATGAATGAGCCATCTGAACCAATAAATGAAAAAGCTGAGTTGGCTTTTTGCCATAGCTTTTGCCTCATCCCTCTCAACCACACAATTTTTCAATTCCTCATCAATCCAAGGGGATTTCACAGTTTTTATAGTCATTTTCTTAATGGGTGCGTGCTTATTAGTAACTGGAATAAGTAGTTTCATAAATGCGTCAAGTGCAGCGTCTGGTTGCTCCTCATTACACACCACAGACCAGAAAATATTCTTTACATCATCAACATATGTATCACTACAAAACGTATTGTATGACCTCTTATACTGTACACTATATTAGGCCCAGCCTTTGGAACTTTGGTTTTCCTAGATATGGCTATTATATTGTGATCACTACATCCTATGGATTTGGATACTGCTTTAAAGCAAATATGTGATTAATACATGTTGATGATTTTATTCCTGTGCTGTTTGTAACTACGCTGGTAGGTTGACTGACAACTTCATCCAGGTTGCAGGCACTGGTTACACTTTGAAGTTTTTTCCTGAGTGGGCAGCTTGATAATACCCAGTCAATATTTAAATCACCCAGAAAATATACTTCTCTGTTGATATCACATACATTATCAAGCATTTCACACATATTTTCCAGATACTGACTGTTAGCACTTGGTGGTCTATAGCAGCTTCCCACCAGAATGGGCTTTAGGTGAGGCAGATGATCCTTTAGCCATATTACTTCAACATTATTTAACATTAGGTCTTCTCTAAGCTTTACAGTAATGTGGTTCTGAATATAGACCACAACACCGCCTCCGTTTGGCGTTTCTGTCTTTTTGGTAGATGTTATAACCATGTATTGCTACCACTGTATCATCAAAGGAATTATCTAAGTGAGTTTCTGAGATAGTCAGAATATGAATGTTATCTGTTACAAGCAAGTTATTGACTTCATGAACCTTGTTTCTTAGGCTACATATGTTAATATGGACTATTTTTAGCACTTTTCTGTGTTGCTTGATTGTTTTTAATGCTTTACTGGGGAGCTTATCAGATTCAGACTTACTCATGTTATTTACATTGGAGCTGATAGTACAGGGTGAGCTGCATAAAGTGGTCTTCCTACTATTGCACACCACCTCAGTGCTAACAGTGCAAATCTGGTTTATAGGCTCATGATTACTGCTTACAATAGCTGTAGGATAAACAGATGTATTCTGTGCAATTAGGGGTATATCAATTAAATTACTTACATTGTGTTTGCCAATGCCCCTAAGATCATATAGATTTGATGCAGCATTATGTCGACTCATTGTCACAATGGTAGGGATTAACTGAGCTGGTCTTGGATTATTTACTTGTCGTTGTTTCAACGCAGCCTTGATGTGATGTGTATGCCGAGGAACTTAAAACTTTCCACCTTCTTCACTGCTGTCCTTTCAATGTGGATAGGAGGGTGCTGTCTGCTGTTTCCTGAATTCCATGATCATCTCCTTTGTTTTTTTATGTTGAGTAAGAGGTTGTTTTCCTGACACCACACTCCGAGTGCCCTCACCTCCTCCCTGTAGGCTGTCTCGTCGTTGTTGGTAATCAAGCCCACTACTGTTGTGTTGTCTGCAAACTTGATGATTGAGTTGGAGGCGTCCATGGCCACGCAGTCATGGGTGAACAGGGAGTACAGGAGGGGGCTGAGCATGTACTCTTGTCGGGCCACAGTGTTGAGGGTCAGCGAAGTGGAGATGTTGTTTCCTACCTTCACCACCTGGGGCGAAATTCCAGGACCCAATTGCACAGGGCGGGGTTGAGACCCAGTGCCTCCAGTTTGATGATGAGCTTGGAGGGTACTATGGTGTTGAATGCTGAGCTATTGTCAATGAACAGCATTCTTACATAGGTATTCCTCTTGTGCAGATGGGATAGGGCAGTGTGCAGTGTGATGACGATTGCATCGTCTGTGGACCTGTTGGGGAGGTATGCAAACTGAAGTGGGTCTTGGATGGCCGGTAAGGTGGAAGTGATATGATCCTTGACTAGTCTCTCAAAGCACTTCATGATGACAGAAGTGAGTGCTACGGGGCAGTACTCATTTAGTTCAGTTATCTTTGCCTTTTTGGGTACAGGAACAATGGTGGCCATCTTGAAGCATGTGGGGACATCAGACTGGAATAGGGTAGGTTTTAATAGTCACAGTGGGTACAACATCTCCAATGCACTTCCTTATAAACTCTCTCATCGAGTCAGCGATCAATGTTGTTCCCTAAGGCATATCCCAGTCCGCGTGATCAAAACAATCTTGATATACTCGGGAGCTGTGGGCGATGGATCTACGGAGCCTGACTAGGAAGCCGCTCCGTCGGCCCCTTCTGCGTCGCCATTGTTTTGGGTCGGCTTCTGGGATTAGATCCATTGTCCTGGGTGGTGGTCCAAACAGAGGATCTGCTTCGGGAACGTTGTATATTCCTGGTCGTAATGTTGGTAAGTTAACGTCGCTCTTATATCCAATAGTTCTTCCCGGCTGTATGTAATAAGACTTAAGATTTCCTGGGGTAACAATGTAAGAAGTAAAACATAAAAAAACGAAATACTGTATAGTTTCCTAAGGACTCAAAGCGAGTCAACCATCTCTGTCGGCGCCATCTTGATTCTACACATTGATAGTGAGTGTGAGGGACTGCAAGGTAGCTTCTCATCACATCTCCAAAAGTGAGCAGTTCTGGAGTAGCCCTCTTCTGTAAACCAAAACAAACTGCAGGGGATGTTACATTTAGCTGGCTAGTGATGCAATCCGTTCGGGCAGTCCGCGAAGGGAAGCAAATCCAGTCTGTTGACAGTGCAATTTCTGTCATTTCAGAGGTCGTTAAATAGTGTACATTTGTTGTGGAAGCCGATAGATCTTAATGGATGCCCATCATTTTCACATTATAGGTAATCGTTTAAATCTAGGCCTACTTGAAAACCAACTTGTGTTCCTCATTGAGCGCCCTGTAATGAGGAAGTGCATGTACTGTATATTGGAATTAAAGAGAGTTTATTCTTCACCTTTGAAAACAAACAGATCTTCACGTGAATAAGGGCTTCAATGAATGACTTGGTCTTGTCTCGTCATTAAGAGGATGAAACTGACGAATAATTATGAAAAAATAAATCAATGAGGTTCATTATGCAATCACTATGCTGTCAGCATACATGAATTAATCAACATTTTTTTATCTAAAAAAATATGCTATATGGAGACAGAGAAAGCATGATGACAGAGAAGGAAGTGTCAGGGTGAGACATAAAACAAAGTCTCAAAAAGTGCATGCAAAGTGAACAACACTGCATAAAAAATGCCCCTCAGCTGTGACAGAATTTAAAGACACAAACATTTATTTAGACAGAAAGGCTTCCATTGATTTCTGCATTAAAGGAAAAATCCACATTAAAACTCTATTTTCATATTTTTTATAAAATAAAATTTGTATTTGTCACATGCCCCGAACACAACATTTGTAGGCTTTACAGTGAAATGCTTACTTACGAGCCCTTTCCCAACAATGCAGGGTTAAAAAGTAAGAACATGTAAAGGGAAATAGTAACACAATAAAATAACATTAACAAGACTACCGAGTCAATGTGCAGGGGTACGAGGTAGTTGAGGTAATTGAGGTTGTAACTCAGCAAAGAAAGGTCAGTTTTTCAGGACCCTGTCTTTCAAAGATAATTCGTCAAAATCCAAATAACTTCACAGATCTTCATTGTAAAGGGTTTAAACACTGTTTCCCATGCTTGTTCAATGACCCATAAACAATTAATGATCACGCACCTGTGGGACGGTCGTTAAGACACTAACAGCATACAGACTTTAGGCAATTAAGGTCACAGTTATGAAAACACTAAAGAGGACTTTCTACTGACTCCCAGGGTCCCTGCTCATCTGCGTGAGTGTGCCTTAGGCATGCTTCAAGGAGGCATGAGGACTGCAGATGGGGCCAGGGCAATAAATTGCAATGTCTGTACTGTGAGACGCCTAAGACAGCGCTACAGGGAGACAGGACGGACAGCTGATCATCCTTGCAGTGGCAGACCACGTGTAACAACACCTGCACAGGATCGGTAGATCTGAACATCACACATGCGGGACAGGTACAGGATGAAAACAACAACTGCCAGAGTTACACCAGGAATGCACAATCCCTCCATCAGTGCTCAGACTGTCCGCAATAGGCTGAGAGAGGCTGGACTGAGGGCTTGTAGGCCTGTTGTAAGGAAGGTCCTCACCAGACATCACCGGCAACAACGTCGCCTATGGGCACAAACCCACCGTCGCTGGACCAGACAGGACTGGCAAAAAGTGCTCTTCCCTGATGAGTCGCGGTTTTGTCTCACCGGGGGTGATGGTCGGATTTGCGTTTATCGTCAAAGGAATGAGCATTACACCGAGGCCTGTACTCTGGAGCGGGATCAATTTGGAGGTGGAGGGTCCGTCATTGTCTGAAGCGGTGTGTCACAGCATAATCGGACTGTGCTTGTTGTCATTGCAGGCAATCTCAAAGCTGTGCGTTACAGGGAAGACATCCTCCTCCCTCATGTGGTACCCTTCCTGCAGGCTCATCCTGACATGACCCTCCAGCATGACAATGCCACCAGCCATACTGCTCGTTCTGTGCGTGATTTCCTGCAAGACAGGAATGTCCGTGTTCTGCCATGGCCAGCGAAGAGCCCGGATCTCAATCCCATTGAGCACGTCTGGGACCTGTTGGATCGGAGGGTGAGGGTTAGGGCCATTCCCCCCAGAAATGTCTGGGAACTTGCAGGTGCCTTGGTGGAAGAGTGGGGTAACATTTCACAGCAAGAACTGGCAAATCTGGTGCAGTCCATGAGGAGGAGATGCACTGCAGTACTTATTGCAGCTGGTGGCCACACCAGATACTGACTGTTAGTTTTGATTTTGACCCCTCCTTTGTTCACGGACACATTATTCAATTTCTGTTAGTCACATGTCTGTGGAACTTGTTCAGTTTATGTCTCAATTGTTGAATCTTGTTCTGGTCATACAAATATTTACACGTTAAGTTTGCTGAAAATAAACACAGTTGACAGTGAGAGGTCGTTTCTTTTTTTGCTGAGTTTATGTACATGTAGGTAGGGGAAAAAAATACTTGGCAATCAGGATAGATAATAAATGGAGTAGCAGCATATGTGAAGAGTGTGAAAGTGTGTGTGTGAGTGTCATCAATATAGGTGTGTGTGTTTTGTGTGTGAGCGTGTGAGCTGTACCGTGCATTCGCAAAGTATTCAGACCCCTTCAGATCCCTTCACTTATTCAAAATGTTGTTACGTTACAGCATTATTCTACAATTGATCAAATACCCCATAATGATAAAGCAAAAGCTGGTTTTAAGACATTTTGGAAAAAGTTTGGAAAGGCACACACACTGTTGACAGTGCATGTCAGAACAAAAACCAAGCAATGAGGTTGAAGGAATTGTCTGTAGAGCTCCGAGACAGGATTGTGTCGAGGCACAGATCTGGGGAAGGGTACTAAAAAATGTCTGCAGCATTGAAGGTCCGCAAGAACACAGTGGCTTCCATCATTCTTAAATGGAAGAAATTTGGAACCACCAAGACTCTTCATAGAGCTGGCTGCCCGGCTAAACTGAACAATCGGGGGTCAGGGAGTCGACGAAGAAGCCAACTGTCACTCTGACAGAGCTCTACACTTCGTCTGTGGTGATGGGAGAACCTTCCAGAAGGACAACCATCTCTGCAGCACTCCACCAATCAAGCCTTTATGGTAGAGTGGGCAGAAGGAAGCCACTACTCGGTAAATGGCACATGACAGCCCACTTGGAATTTTCAAGATTCTCTGGTCTGATGAAACCAAGATTGAACTCTTTGACCTGAATGCCAAGCGTCACGTCTGGAGGAAACCTGGCACCATACCTACGGTGAAGCATGGTGGTGGCAGCATCATGTTGTGGCGATGTTTTTCAGTGGCAGGGACTGGGAAACTAGTCAGGATCATCGAGGGAAAGATGAACGGAGCAAAGTATAGAGAGATCCTTGATGAAAACCTGCTTCAGAGCGCTCAGGACCTCAGACTGGAGCAATTGTTCACCTTCCAACAGGACAACGACCCTAAGCACACAGCCAAAACAACACAGGAGTGGCTTCGGGACAGGTCTCTGAAAGTCCTTGAGTAACCCAGCCAGAGCCCAGACTTGAACCCGAACGAACATCTATGGAGAGATCTAAAAATAGCAGTGCAGCGACACTCCCCTTCCAATCTGATAGAGCTTGAGAGGATCTGCAGAGAAGACTGGGAGAAACTCCCGAAAACAGGTGTACCAAGCTTGTAGCGTCATATCCAAAAAGACTCGAGACTGTAATCGCTGCCAAAGTTGCTTCAACAATGTACTGAGGAAAGGGTCTGAATACTTGTGAAAATGTGATATTTACATTTTTTAGTTGTAATACATTTTCAACACTTTTGAAAAAACTGGTTTTGCTTTGTCAGTATGGTGTGTAGATTGATGAGCAAAAATAATACGGCTGTAACATAACAAAATGTAGAAAAAGTCAAGTGGCGTGAATACTTTTCGAATGGACTGTAGTGTGTGTGTGTGTGTGTGTGTGTGTGTGTGTGTGTGTGTGTGTGTGTGTGTGTGTGTGTGTGTGTGTGTGTGTGTGTGTGTGTGTGTGTGTGTGTGTGTGTGTGTTGCAGTGTCAGTGTAGTATGTGTGAGTAGTGTCCAGTGAGTGTCCATAGAGCCGGTGCAGGAGAGTCAGTGTAGTATGTGTGAGTGTGTGGGTAGAGTCCAGTGAGTGTCCATAGAGCAGGTGCAGGAGTGTCAGTGTAGTATGTGTGAGTAGTGTCCAGTGAGTGTCCATAGAGCCGGTGCAGGAGTGTCAGTGTAGTATGTGTGAGTAGAGTCCAGTGAGTGTCCATAGAGCCGGTTCAGGAGTGTCAGTGTAGTATGTGTGAGTAGAGTCCAGTGAGTGTCCATAGAGCAGGTGCAGGAGAGTCAGTGTAGTATGTGTGAGTAGAGTCCAGTGAGTGTCCATAGAGCCGGTTCAGGAGTGTCAGTGTAGTATGTGTGAGTAGAGTCCAGTGAGTGTCCATAGAGCAGGTGCAGGAGTGTCAGTGTAGTATGTGTGGGTAGAGTCCAATGAGTGTCCATAGAGCCAGTGACAATTAGCTTTTTTAAAGTTTTGTATCTCAACTTGATTGCTGACATGCAAAACATTTTGGGATAGTATCAACAGTGGACTAATGAAAAGAAAAACCAAAATATCGTTTTGAGTGGATTTTACCTTATATATTTGGCATGGGGAGGAAAGGAAAGTGAGTCATTCCTTCAGGAAATCTCCATTTTATTTGGAAGATGTGCCATGGGCCTTAATAATAAACACCATACATACTGTAACATGTTGTTTTCCACCAAAGGCTGTTGCTCATGATTTAATAATACTAATAATTTATGTAATTTCTATAGTGCTTTTCATGGCAATGTCAAAGTACTTAATACATCATTATTGTTGGCTAGGTCAACCAATAGGGGCCAAGTCTTTGAGTGCATGCATCCTCCAAATATGGAAAGGGACAGTTTATGGCTTTGATCAGAGTAAGGTGGTCAGATAGATGGGTTGATGAAGAGTCTGGTGGCGATCTTGTAGAGGGCTATTCTGGGAACCAGCCAAGCAATGGGTGTAATTTTCTGTCTGTAGGCCTTCTTATTCTAATTTATATTTTCTCATTGTAAAATAATTTGGCCTATATTTTTTGTCTGCTTCTCAAGAATGTTGCTAATAGAATTCAAGCTATGAGATAACTATTTAATCTAAAAATCTGGAGCGTCTCAAAATCTTCACATTGTCTGTCAACTACTGCATCTTCGCTCATGTAGCCATTACAATCGTGTGTTTGTAGTAATCCCTTGATTCATGAAGAAGGCTGGGAGCCTCGTTTTGACAGTGCTAAAAAGAGACTATATTACTCCCAATACCAGTTACAGCATTTATTTCAAAATCCCAAATGGTGAAGCATCCATCCGAAGGCAGGAATAATTTATGAGGGTTTTGATTACAACCGTGCTGATACATAGTGCATGCGATGTAGCCGGAAAACTGCTGCATTTCAAACTCTTTTTAAAATGTCTTCTAGATCTTAACCAATCCTGGTCATTTTACACATTTTAGGGGATGTAGGTTATGCTAATTGTGCAGCCTTACAGTCTTCTCTTCATTACTCATGTGTTTATATTAACATTAGTGTATGTACGGTACCTATTCTTGTTTTGTCTAAGGCAGGACAGTACTGTGAGAGAGATGGTCTGATCCACTGGTTTAGCAGTGTGGCAGAGACGGTCTGATCCACTGGTTTAGCAGTGTGCCACAGATAGTCCCACTGGTTTAGCAGTGTGCCACAGATAGTCCCACTGGTTTAGCAGTGTGGCAGAGATGGTCTGATCCACTGGTTTAGCAGTGTGCCACAGATAGTCCCACTGGTTTAGCAGTGTGGCAGAGATGGTCTGATCCACTGGTTTAGCAGTGTGCCACAGATAGTCCCACTGGTTTAGCAGTGTGCCACAGATAGTCCCACTGGTTTAGCAGTGTAGCAGAGAAGGTCTGATTCATAAGGGAAAGGAGGCAGGGGAGGACTGAACCTGGGGGCTTGTATCAGGCTTTCAGTACCCCATGCATTTTATTTCCAGTTAGGAACTGCAATTAGACATTTAGCTCATTCAAGCTTTAATCAGCACAGAGGTAGTTATTTCATAGGTCCACAGAACGGAGTACTAAGGAGGCAGCATTTACATTTGGGGCATGCAGTTATTTATTTATATCGAATTACATGTATTTGAATTAAACCGGAATATCCATGACTTAGGTGCCTTAGATGAAATGAGGGAACAAATAAAGCATCTAGTAAACTTGAAGCACTGTCCATCTGACTTTGAGATAATGCTGATATATATATATATAGTATTCTGTAATATATATAATTTTGATGATGTTCTATTTCTGTCATAAAGTATCAAAATTCTTCCAGAATTCCATCAGAAGTGTAGATTAAAGCCATTCTCAGTTGTAGGGTAAAATAACATTTGCCTCTTATTTTGTGTGGCAGACTGGTCCCAAGGCTGATATGTGTTGTTTGACACAGTGGTTTAGGAGTTCACAGGATGTAACAATGCTCTTTGACAGGATGTAACAATGCTCTTTGACATGATGTAACAATGCTCTTTGACAGGATGTAACAATGCTCTTTGACAGGATGTAACAATGCTCATTGACAGGATGTAACAATGCTCTTTGACAGGATGTAACAATGCTATTTGAAAGGATGTAACAATGCTCTTTGACAGGATGTAACAATGCTCTTTGACAGGATGTAACAATGCTCTTTGACAGGATGTAACAATGCTCTTTGACAGGATGTAACAATGCTCTTTGACATGATGTAACAATGCTCTTTGACAGGATGTAACAATGCTCTTTGACAGGATGTAGCAATGCTCTTTGACATGATCCCTGGAAGTTGAGGTTTTGGAACGTATCTTAAAAAACAAGAAAACTGCTACTTGCACAATGTACAATAAAATATTAATACAGTTCCTTATTTGTGGTATCTGTTGGGTTGTGCCGAAGTAGAGATGTTATATTCTACAAGACAGGCAATGTTTTGTTTTAAGATCGATGATGTTTTCATTTTACCCTAGTGACTTTTTATTTATGTGTGAGAACATTGATGCATTCCATTCAATTTGAATTCTTGCAACTAACAAAATAAATTAATGAATGATGCATGTTTAAATACTCCAGCAACGAATTTCTAGTTACAAAGTTGTAGTTACAATGTTGTAGTTACTACTTTGTAGTTCTCCTGAAACAGAGACTTTACCACATTTAAGCTTAGTCTAATTCAAATATACTGAACAAAAATATAAACGCAACACATAAAGTGTTGGTCCCATGTTTCATGAAAATAAAGAAAAGATTCCATATGCACAAAAATATTATTTCTCTCAAGTTTTGTGCACAAATGTGTTTACATCCCTGTTAGAGAGCATCAAATCAAATTGTATTTGTCACATACACATATTTAGCAGATGTTATTGCGGGTGAATAGAAATGGTTGTGTTTCTAGTGGCATTGACTAAAATACGGTAGAATAGAATACAGTATATACATATGAGATGAGTAAAGTAGTATGTAAACATTATTAAAGTGACTAGTGTTCCATTATTTAAGTGGCCAGTGATTCCATGTCTATGTATATAGGGCAGCAGCCTCTAAGGTGCAAGGTTACGTAACCGGGTGGAAGCCACCTAGTGATGGCTATTTAACAGTCTGATGGCCTTGAGATAGAAGCTGTTTTTCCAGTCTCTCAGTCCCAGCTTTGATACACCTGTACTGACCTCGCATGGGGTATGTGTGTAAAAGATGGCGCCGAAGGAGAAGGCCACCGTTTTACGGTCTCCTAACCAATTGTGCTATTATGTGGGGGTTTTTCCGGGATGGACACAGAGCTTCTGGATATCAGGACAGCGATCACTCACCTCGGATTAGACACAGAGCTTCTGGATATCAGGACAGCGATCACTCACCTCGGATTAGACAAAGAGCTTCTGGATATCAGGACAGCGATCACTCACCTCGGATTAGACAAAGAGCTTCTAGATATCAGGACAGCGATCACTCACCTCGGATTAGACGAAGATTTCTTCAACAACAACAACAACAGCAGCAAGCAGGACACACACGATATTCTCCAAACAACCCACAGGGCAGACATCCCAATTATTCGCAAAAGGAAGCGACGGAGAGGACAAAGAGCCAGATGCCTCGTCCGGACCTGCAGAAGACAACTAGGAAAGCTGCAGTTACCGTCAATATTACTCACCAACGTGCAATCATTGGACAATAAACTAGACGAGGTAAGATAACGAATATCCTACCAACAGGACCTAAAAAACTGTAATATCCTATGCTTCACGGAATCGTGGCTGAATGACGACATGGATATTCAGTTAGAAGGATACACTCTGCACCGGCAGGATAGAACAGCACACTCCGGTAAGACGAGGGGGGCGGTCTGTGCATATTTGTAAACAACAGCTGGTGCACGAAATCCAAGGAAGTCTCTAGATTTTGCTCGCCTGATGTTGAGTATATTGTGATAAACTGCAGGCCAGACTACTTGCCTAGAGAGTTCTCAGCTATACTTTTCGTGGCTGTTTATTTACCACAACAGACAGATGCTGGCACTAAGACAGCACTCAGTCAGCTGTATAAGGAAATAAGCAAACAGGAAACCACTCACCCAGAGGCGGCGCTCCTAGTGGCCGGAGACTTTAATGCAGGGAAACTTAAATCAGTTCTACCAAATCTCTATCAACATGTTAAATGTGCAACCAGACACAGATGTACTCCACACACAGAGACGAGAAAAAGCTCTCCCTCGCCCTCCATTTGGTAAATCCGACCACAACTCTATCCTCGTGATTCCTGCTTACAAGCAAAAATTAAAGCAGGAAGCACCAGTGACTTGGTCGATAAAAAAATGGTGAGATGAAGCAGATGCTAAACTACAGAACTGCTTTGCTATCACAGACTGGAACATGTTCTGTGATTCTTCCGATGACATTGAGGAATACACCACATCAGTCACTGGCTTTATCAATAAGTGCATTGAGGACGTCGTGCCCACAGTGACTGTACGTACATACCCCAACCAGAAGCCATGGATTACAGGCAACATTCGCACTGAGCTCAAGGGTAGAGCTGCCGCTTTCAAGGTGCGGGACTCTAACCCGGAAGCTTACATGAAATCCCGCTATGCCCTGCGACGAACCATCAAACAGGCAAAGCGTCAATACAGGGCTAAGATTTAATCATACTACACCGGCTCCGACGCTCATCGGATGTGGCAGGGTTGGCAAACTATTACAGACTACAAAGGGAAGCACAGCCGCGAGCTGCCCAGTGACACGAGCCTACCAGACAAGCTAAATCACTTCTATGCTCGCTTCGAGGCAAGCAACACTGAGGCATGCATGAGAGCGTCAGCTGTTCCGGACGACTGTGTGATCACGCTCTCTGTAGCCGACGTGAGTAAGACCTTTAAACATGTCAACATACACAAGGCTGCGGTGCCAGATGGATTACCAGGACATGTGTTCCGGGCATGTGCTGACCAACTGGCAGGTGTCTTCACTGACATTTTCAACATGTCCCTGATTGAGTCTGTAATACCAACATGCTTCAAGCAGACCACCATAGTCCCTGAGCCCAATAACACAAAGGCAACCTGCCTAAATGACTACAGACCCGTGGCACTCACGTCCGTAGCCATGAAGTGCTTTGAAAGGCTGGTAATGGCTCACATCAACACCATTATCCCAGAAACCCTAGACCCACTCCAATTTGCATACCGCCCAAACAGATCCACAGATGATGCAATCTCTATTGCATTCCACATTGCCCTTCCCACCTGGACAAAAGGAACACCTATGTGAGAATGCTGTTCATTGACAACAGCTCAGCGTTCAACACCATAGTACCCTCAAAACTCATCACTAAGCTAAGGATCCTGGACTTCCTGACAGGCCGCCCCCAGGTGGTGAGGGTAGGTAGGAACACATCTGCCATGCTGATCCTCAACACTGGAGCTCCCCAGGGGTGCGTGCTCAGTCCACTCCTGTACTCCCTGTTGACCCACGACTGCATGGCCAGGCACGACTCCAACACCGTCATTAAGTTTGCTGACGACACAACAGTGGTAGCCCTGATCACCGGCAACGACGAGAGCCTATAGGGAGGAGGTCAGAGACCTGGCCGGGTGGTGCCAGAATAACAACCTATCCCTCAATGTAATCAAGACTAAGGAGATGATTGTGGACTACAGGAAAAGGAGCACCGAGCACGTCCCCATTCTCATCGACGGGGCTGTAGTGGAGCAGGTTGAGAGCTTCAAATTCCTTGTTGTCCACATCAACAGCAAACTAGATTGGACCAAACACACCAAGACAGTCGTGAAGAGGGCACGACAAAGCCTATTCCCCCTCAGAAAACTAAAATAATTTGGCATGGGTCCTGAGATCCTCAAAAGGTTCTACAGCTGCAACATCGAAAGCATCCTGACCGGTTGCATCACTGCCTGGTATTGCAATTGCTCGGCCTCCGACCGCAAGGCACTTCAGAGGGTAGTGCGTACGGCCCAGTACATCACTGGGGCAAAGCTGCCTGCCATCCAGGACCTCTACACCCGGCGGTGTCAGAGGAAGGCCCTAAAAATTGTCAAAGACCCCAGCCACCCCAGTCATAGACTGTTCTCTCTACTACCGCATGGCAAGCGGTACCGGAGTGCCAAGTCTAGGACAGAAAGGCTTCTCAACAGTTTTTACCCCCAAGTCATAAGACTCCTGATCAGGTAACCAATGGTTACCCGGACTATTTGCATTTTGTGGCCCCCCCCAAACCCCTCTTTTATGCTGCTGCTAATCTCTGTTTATCTTATATGCATAGTCACTTTAACTATACATTCATGTACATACTACCTCAATTGGCCCGACCAACCAGTGCTCCCGCACATTGGCTAACCGGGCTATCTGCATTGTGTCCCACCACCCGCCAACCCCTCTTTTTACGCTTCTGCTACTCTCTGTACATTATATATGCACAGTCACTTTAACGATACCTACATGTACATACTACCTCAATAAGCCTGACTAACAGGTGTCTGTATAAAGCCTTGCTACTCTTTTTTCAAATGTCTATCTACTGTTGTTTTATTTCTTTACTTACCTACACACACACACACACACACACACACACACACACACACACACACACACACACACACACACACACATACCTTTTTTTGGCACCATTGGTTAGAGCCTTTAAGTAAGCATTTCACTGTAAGGTTTACACCTGTTGTATTCGGCGCACGTGACAAATAAACTTTTATTTTATTTTATTCTGGATGATAGCGGGCTGAACAGGCCATGGCTCGGGTGGTTGATGTCCTTGATGATCTTTTTGGCCTTCCTGTGACATTGCGTGCTGTAGGTGTCCTGGTGGGAAGGCAGTGACGCTTTGGACAGACCGCACCACCCTCTGGAGAGCACTGCGTTTGCGGGCAGTGCAGTTGCCATACCAGGTTGTGATACAGCCCAACAGGATGCTCTCAATTGTGCATCTGTAAAAGTTTGTGAGGGTCTTAGGGGCCAAGCCAAATTTATTCAGCCTCACCACACTGTCTATGTGGGTGGACCATTCCAGATTGACAGTGATGTGTACGCCGAGGAACTTGAAGCTTTCCACCTTCTCTACTGCGGTCCTGTCGATGTGGATAGGGGCGTGCTCCCTCTGCTGTTTCCTGAAGTCCACGATCAGCTCCTTCATTTTGTTGCGGTTGAGGGAGAGGTCGTTTTCATGGCACCATTTGCCAAGATAATACATCCACCTAAGAAATGTGGTGTTTCCAAAAGGTGATTAAACAGCATGATCATTACACAGGTGCACCTTGTGCTGGGGACAATCAAAGGCCACTCTAAAATGTGTGTGCAGTTAGCATGCTGACTGCAGTAATGTCCACCAGAGCTGTTGCCAGTGAATTGAATGTTCATTTCTCAACCATAAGCCGCTTCCAACATCGTGTTAGAGAATTTGGCAGTACATTCAACGGGTCTCACAACCGCACACCACGTGTAACCACGCCAGCCCAGGAAGTCCATATCAGGCTTCTTCACCTGCGGGATCTTCTGAGACCAGCCACCCAGATAACTGATGAAACTGTAGGTCTGAAAAACCGAAGAATTTCTGCACAAACTGTCAGAAACCGTCTCAGGGAAGCTCATTTGCGTGCTCGTCGTCCTCACCAAGGTCTTGACCTGGCTGCTGTTCGACGTCGTAACTGACCCTTGATGGCCACTGGCACCCTAGAGAAGTGGGCTGGCATAAGCTAAGGGCAATGAACACAATTGCATTTTATCGATGGCAATTTGAATGCACAGAGATACCATGATGAGATCCTGTGGCCCATTGTCATGCCATTCAACCGCCGCCAGCATGATAATTTTACATTTACATTTAAGTCATTTAGCAGACGCTCTTATCCAGAGCGACTTACAAATTGGTGCGTTCACCTTAAGACATCCAGTGGAACAGCCACTTTACAATAGTGCATCTAAATCTTTTAAGGGGGGTGAGAAGGATTACTTTATCCTATCCTAGGTATTCCTGAAAGAGGTGGGGTTTCAGGTGTCTCCGGAAGGTGGTGATTGACTCCGCTGTCCTGGCGTCGTGAGGGAGTTTGTTCCACCATTGGGGGGCCAGAGCAGCGAACAGTTTTGACTGGGCTGCGCGGGAACTGTACTTCCTCAGTGGTAGGGAGGCGAGCAGGCCAGAGGTGGATGAACGCAGTGCCCTTGTTTGGGTGTAGGGCCTGATCAGAGCCTGGAGGTACTGAGGTGCCGTTCCCCTCACAGCTCCGTAGGCAAGCACCATGGTCTTGTAGCGGATGCGAGCTTCAACTGGAAGCCAGTGGAGAGAGCGGAGGAGCGGGGTGACGTGAGAGAACTTGGGAAGGTTGAACACCAGACGGGCTGCAGCGTTCTGGATGAGTTGTAGGGGTTTAATGGCACAGGCAGGGAGCCCAGCCAACAGCGAGTTGCAGTAATCCAGACGGGAGATGACAAGTGCCTGGATTAGGACCTGCGCCGCTTCCTGTGTGAGGCAGGGTCGTACTCTGCGGATGTTGTAGAGCATGAACCTACAAGAACGGGCCACCGCCTTGATGTTAGTTGAGAACGACAGGGTGTTGTCCAGGATCACGCCAAGGTTCTTAGCGCTCTGGGAGGAGGACACAATGGAGTTGTCAACCGTGATGGCGAGATCATGGAACGGGCAGTCCTTCCCCGGGAGGAAGAGCAGCTCCGTCTTGCCGAGGTTCAGCTTGAGGTGGTGATCCGTCATCCACACTGATATGTCTGCCAGACATGCAGAGATGCGATTCGCCACCTGGTCATCAGAAGGGGGAAAGGAGAAGATTAATTGTGTGTCGTCTGCATAGCAATGATAGGAGAGACCATGTGAGGTTATGACAGAGCCAAGTGACTTGGTGTATAGCGAGAATAGGAGAGGGCCTAGAACAGAGCCCTGGGGGACGCCAGTGGTGAGAGCGCGTGGTGAGGAGACAGATTCTCGCCACGCCACCTGGTAGGAGCGACCTGTCAGGTAGGACGCAATCCAAGCGTGGGCCGCGCCGGAGATGCCCAACTCGGAGAGGGTGGAGAGGAGGATCTGATGGTTCACAGTATCGAAGGCAGCCGATAGGTCTAGAAGGATGAGAGCAGAGGAGAGAGAGTTAGCTTTAGCAGTGCGGAGGGCCTCCGTGATACAGAGAAGAGCAGTCTGTTGAATGACTAGTCTTGAAACCTGACTGATTTGGATCAAGAAGGTCATTCTGAGAGAGATAGCGGGAGAGCTGATATGATAATGATAATGCATTGCCCCGTGTAGCAAGGATCTGTACACAATTCCTGGAAGGATTTTTTTTCTCCAGTTCTTCCATGGCCTATATACTCAACAGACATGTCACCCATTGAACATGTTTGGGATGCAGCGTGTTCCAGTTCCCACCAATATCCAACAACTTTACACAGCCATTGAAGAAGAGTGGGACAACATTCCACAGGCCACAATCAACAGCCTGATCAACTCTATGCGAAGGAGATGTATCTCGCTGCATGAGACAAATGGTGGTCACACTAGATACTGTCTGTTTTTTTTTATCCACACCCCTACCAGTCATGTGAAATCCATAGAGTTACTGATTTCCTTATATGAACTGTAACTCAGTAAAATCTTTGAAATTGTTGCATGTTGTGTTTATATTTTTGTTCAGTGTACAAATAAAGTGGAACAGTAAATGTAACCATAAAAACTGACTAGCAGAACTACACAATATTATATAATTGACCTTCAAATTGTCTTTGTGAAAGATGGATGTTGACTCCACTGTTGTGACAGAACAGAGGTGGTTGAGTATGGAACTCTTATATTCTTGTGGGTGATGAGGACCTGAAATGATCTTGGTGCTGGACCAGCATTGTGGAGTCGTGAGAGAAATAATCGCTCTTGGTTCATATAATTTTTTATGCCAAAACGGGTTCACGGCCCAAAACAAGTTTGGAAAGCCCTGTGCTAGACTCGACAACAGAATAACACTGGGGTCTGCCATGGAATTAAAAGTATTATCTTTTATTTTGTTTTTCAGTGCTACCAAGTCACACATGTGGAAATCCAGGGTTGATACCAAAAGGAGTAATTCATGGAACAAGGTACAACATTGGAGACAAGATCCGTTACAGTTGTCTCATGGGATATATACTGGAGGGACATGCTGCACTCACTTGTATTGTGAGTCCAGGTACCGGTGCATCGTGGGACTTTCCAGCACCATTTTGTCGGGGTAAGACACAGTTTGTAGTGTATTTACATACAATATCATATTATTTTACAATACTGTTTGGAGGGTAAGAAATTCCCTGGATCATCATTTAGCTGTGTTGATCCTGGATCATCATTTAGTTGTGTTGATCCTGGATCATCATTTAGTTGTGTTGATCCTGGATCATCATTTAGTTGTGTTGATCCTGGATCATCATTTAGTTGTGTTGATCCTGGATCATCATTTAGCTGTGTTGATCCTGGATCATCATTTAGTTGTGTTGATCCTGGATCATCATTCAGTTGTGTTGATCCTGGATCATCATTTAGTTGTGTTGATCCTGGATCATCATTTAGTTGTGTTGATCCTGGATCATCATTTATCCTGGATCATGTGTTGATCCTGGATCATCATTTAGTTGTGTTGATCCTGGATCATCATTTAGCTGTGTTGATCCTGGATCATCATTCAGTTGTGTTGATCCTGGATCATCATTCAGTTGTGTTGATCCTGGATCATCATTTAGTTGTGTTGATCCTGGATCATCATTTAGTTGTGTTGATCCTGGATCATCATTTAGTTGTGTTTATCCTGGATTATCCTTGAACCTGAAGTATCAAATCATAGGTTTTAGAGGTCTTAGGAAGGTCACAAGGCAGTAGCTTCCAATGGCCACTGTTTTGGTTGTTCAACTTGCAACAACAACCACATTTATTTGACAGATTTGCCAATCTTGTGTCAGGAACAAGGCCAATCTTAGTTGCTGTAAATCCTTCATCTCTTACTAGTAAATATTTGTCCACTCAATAGGAGCTGAAACAATAGAGAGTCAGGACTCAGTCGAGAGTGATTTATTTTAGAAGAGCAAGTTGTGACCCAGTCAGTAATGCAATTGTCTCTCACTTATTTTCTTAATTTTAGCTGAAGGAGCTTGTGGTGGGACATTGAGGGGAACAACAGGGACGATATCAAGTCCACACTTCCCCTCGGAGTATGAGAATAATGCAGACTGCACATGGAGTATTCTGGCTGAACCAGGGGACACCATCGCCCTAGTCTTTAGCGATTTCCAGCTGGAAGACAGATACGACTTCCTGGAGATAAGTGGGACTGAGGCACCATCAATATGGTAAGTAATTAACAAACACAATATAATTAAAACACCTAATTCCTTGTATTCTAATGGTGGCAACTGTCATGGCATCACTGCTCTGCTGATTGCTAGCAAAGTAATTTATGGTGATTCACAAATGTATGAAAGCAATTTAAATTAGTGTTTTTGTGTTATACGGTTGATCCCAGTATGTCAATAACATACCTTTATTTTCCATTGAGAGAATGCAAAGATGAGTCACTAAAGTTGTACAGGACCTCACACCACTTTTGGAGAATAGATCATAATGTTTAAGTTTGTCCTGTCAAGAGCTGAGACATTTCAGGTCTTGAAACCTGACACTTCAATAACCGGTTCATTTGAGAATTCCTTGACAAAATAATATTCAAGGCCTATTGTCAACGGAATGCTACTGCAATGCAGAGCACTATAGTGTGTTCTGAGCAGAATGGGATGAAATATCTGTATTTAAACACATACACAGCCTGTGAAGACTGTTGAAACTACCTGTGAAGACTGTTTGTAAGTCGCTCTGGATAAGAGCGTCTGATAAATGACTTAAATGTAAATGTAATGTAAATGTTGATTAGGCTTCCATTTCTGTTAGGGAATTCCATTTAAAAACAATGTGTCCATTTTAGGACACCCTCATTCCAACGTCCTTCACACTAGTTGTGGTAACTTGACAAGGAATGCCCACACGCATTTCAATATTACTTTCCTTTACTTTGAACTTAAAAGGTGTACAGCCATGTACAAACGGTGCAAATACAGCTAAACGATACAGCCCTCTCAACATGTGGTAGAGTCACATTCTACAGATCCGTCGGGGTGATGACATCATCCAAGGGGAAAGGTCAGAGTCATTGCCAATAATAACCATGCACACATGAATAGCAATCATACTATACTGCAGGTAAGTACAATACATATTCAATGTAATTATTTATATAGTGTCCACACTGTAACACTAGTGATCACCACCGATATGGAAAACCTGTTTAAATGTCAGTAAAAATGTTCAGTACAATATCGATATCATATTAGTTTCATGATATAATGGCCTATAATGGCCTAGCAGTTAGAGTGTTGGGCCAGTAACTGAAATGTGGCTAGTTCAAATACCTGAGCTGACAAAGTGAAAAATCTGCCAATGTGCCCTTGAGCAAGGCACTAACCCCTAATTTGTTCCAAGTGTGCCGTACTACTATGACCCTGTACAACAATACAGCAGAGGGAACACCCCCCTATCCACATCGATGGATCAGTAGTGGAGAGGGTAGCAAGTTTTAAGTTCCTCGGCATACACATCACAGACAAACTGAATTGGTCCACTCACACTGACAGCGTCGTGAAGAAGGCGCAGCAGCGCCTCTTCAACCTCAGGAGGCTGAAGAAATTCGGCTTGTCACCAAAAGCACTCACAAACTTCTACAGATGCACAATCGAGAGCATCCTGGCGGGCTGTATCACCGCCTGGTACGGCAACTGCTCCGCCCTCAACCGTAAGGCTCTCCAGAGGGTAGTGAGGTCTGCACAACGCATCACCGGGGGCAAACTACCTGCCCTCCAGGACACCTACACCACCCGATGTTACAGGAAGGCCATAAAGATCATCAAGGACATCAACCACCCGAACCACTGCCTGTTCACCCCGCTATCATCCAGAAGGCGAGGTCAGTACAGGTGCATCAAAGCTGGGACCGAGAGACTGAAAAACAGCTTCTATCTCAAGGCCATCAGACTGTTAAACAGCCACCACTAACATTGAGTGGCTGCTGCCAACACACTGTCATTGACACTGACCCAACTCCAGCCACTTTAATAATGGGAATTGATGGGAAATGATGTAAATATATCACTAGCCACTTTAAACAATGCTACCTTATATAATGTTACTTACCCTACATTATTCATCTCATATGCATACGTATATACTGTACTCTAGATCATCGACTGCATCCTTATGTCACTAGCCACTTTAACTATGCCACTTTGTTTACTTTGTCTACATACTCATCTCATATGTATATACTGTACTCGATACCATCTACTGTATGCTGCTCTGTACCATCACTCATTCATATATCCTTATGTACATATTCCTTATCCCCTTACACTGTGTATAAGACAGTAGTTTTGGAATTGTTAGTTAGATTACTTGTTGGTTATCACTGCATTGTCGGAACTAGAAGCACAAGCATTTCGCTACACTCACATTAACATCTGCTAACCATGTGTATGTGACAAATAAAATTTGATTTGATTTGATTTGATTTGATTTTCACTGCACCTATCTGGTGTATGTCACAATAAAACATATTTTTGTATATATATTTTTATGAATATCTGCATTACTGCACCATCTCATGATACAATGGGGTCCATAACTATTGATGAAGATTAGCAAAAAAGACTGGATATAATAAATCATATTGTATACTCCAAAAAGTTGGGAAATTCAGAGAAATATTTTGTTAATGAGTAAAATAAAAATAAAAAATTGGTCAAAATGATTGGCACCCCTGTTTTCAGGCTAATGACACTGAATCCTTTTCTTAAAATGTTTCATGTGTTTGGAGGGCACATTGGGGGGGGATACATACAGAATATTTCCAGATAATGGATATCCATTCTCTGTGCTTATGGACTGCCATCATGGACTAACATCTTGAATTCAAACCACAGGTTTTCAATGGGTTTCAAGTCCCGTTGAAAGTCCCAAGTACATTTCTGCATATGCTTTGAATATTATTTGAAATGTTATTTGTTAAAAATATATATTTTAAAGGAATAGTTTTACCAGATTGAAACAAGAGTTTAGCTCACGGGGTATAGGGTTGACTTTAAAGCTGGGGGACAAATGTAAATGTATCACTATTCACATTAAAAATCTTTAGATATGACTTTCCCAAAGCAACAAAATAGGACTTTACAATGATGGTGAAAACGAGGGAAAATCTTGGGGTTAAATGGTTTAAAATTGTTTTAATGAAAACACACTGCTATTGAAATGTTTATCATGGTTTAGATTAGTTACAGCACAGATGTATTTGAGCCAACTGTTAAATGTAGTGTTTTATCAAACATACTGTACGCATATAATGTCTGAAGGGCATGAAAGGCACTCTATTCGTGGAACAACTATATCTAATTAGCAACATGTAGTATTTGCTTTGACTCCCAAGTAATATTTATACTGAATAGTATAATTTTTCTGGACTTCAACAAACCACTAGACATATTTTACCAAAGGTTTGAGGAACTTTTCTGAATATGCTTCTGCCAAACCCACCACTGATGTGGATGGCATTATAGCACTATGTTCATAGTGCGGCAGGGTAGCCTAGTGGTTAAAGCGTTGGTCTAGTAACCGGAAGGTTGCAAGTTCAAACCCCTGAGCTGACAAGGCACAAATCTGTCGTTCTGCCACTGAACAGGCAGTTAACCCACTGTTCCTAGGCCGTCATTGAAAATAAGAATTTGTTCTTAACTGACTTGCCTAGTTAAATAAAAAAATTAAAATGTCATCTAGAGGGATTGTGCGTTCCTGGTGTAGCACCGCCTGGAGTTTGTTAGATAAATGGCACTTGGATTGGAACTGGTGCTATGGTTAGATGACATGAAAATAGAGCTCTTTGTCCTGTGGTGGGTTGGTGTTGAAAAACAGCAGCATGTTTGCTTTCAGTATGTGTTTTGTTTGCACACAGCTGGGTGATCAATTACATCCGATGCAGTAAACAGCATAATATAATTATGGCAAATTAATTGGTAGTTATGTCACATAATATCCCATTTACAATAAAGCAACCATTTCACATCTGTATATGTAGTTAGAATTCAATAAGAGGGGTTTCAGACAAAATGAGAAAAAAAATCCAGAAAATCACATTGTAGGATTTTTAATGAATTTATTTGCAAATTATGGTGGAAAATAAGTATTTGGTCAATAACAAAAATGTATCTCAATAAATTCATTAAAAATCCTACAATGTGATTTCTGGATTTTTTTTTCTCATTTTGTCTGTCATAGTTGAAGTGTACCTATGATGAAAATTACAGGCCTCTCTCATCTTTTTAAGTGGGACAACTTGCACAATTGGTGGCTGACTAAATACTTTTTTGCCCCACTGTACATGTAAGCTCAGCAAAAAAATAAACGTCCTCTCACTGTCAACTGCGTTCATTTTCAGCAAACTTAACATGTGTAAATATTCGTACATAACAAGATTCAACAACTGAGACATAAACTGAACAAGTTCCACAGACATGTGACTAAATAAATGGAATGTGTCCCTGAACAAAGGGGGGGTCAAAAGTAACAGTATCTGGTGTGGCCACCAGCTGCATTAATTACTGCAGTGCATCTCCCCCTCATGGACGACACCAGATTTGCCAGTTCTTGCTGTGAGATGTTACCCCACTCTTCCACCAAGGCACCTGCAAGTGCCTGGAAATGTCTGGGGGGAATGGCCCTAGCCCTCACCCTCCGATCCAACAGGTCCCAGACGTGCTCAAAGGGATTGAGATCCGGGCTCTTCGCTGGCCATGGCAGAACACTGACATTCCTGTCTTGCAGGAAATCATGCACAGAACGAGCAGAATTGCTGGTGGCATTGTCATGCTGGAGGGTCATGTCAGGATGATCCTGCAGGAAGGGTACCACATGAGGGAGGAGGATGTCTTCCCTGTAATGCACAGCATTGAGATTGCCTGCATTGACAACAAGCACAGTCCTATGATGCTGTGACACACTGCCCCAGACCATGACGGACCCTCCACCTCAAAATTGATCCCGCTCCAGAGTACAGACCTCGGTGTAACGCTCATTCTTTCGACAATAAACACGAATCTGACCTTCACCCCTGGTGAGACAAAACCGCGACTTGTCAGTGAAGATCACTTTTTGCCAGTCCTGTCTGGTCCAGCGATGGTGGGCTTGTGCCCATAGGCGACGTTGTTGCCGGTGATGTCTGGTGAGGACCTTCCTTACAACAAGCCTACAAACCCTCAGTCCAGCCTCTCTCAGTCTATTGCGGACAACCTGAGCACTGATGGAGGGATTGTGCGTTCCTGGTGTAACTCAGGCATTTGTTGTTGTACCTGTCCCACACGCTTGATGTTCAGATGTACCGATCCTGTGCAGGTGTTGTTACATGTGGTCTGCCACTGTGAGGACGATCAGCTGTCCGTCCTGTCTCCCTGTAGCGCTGTCTTAGGCATCTCACATTACGGACATTGCAAGGTATTGCTCTGGCCACATCTGCAGTCCTCATGCCTCCCTGCAGCATGCCTAAGGAACGTTCTCACAGATAAGCAGGGACCTTGGGCATCTTTCCTTTGGTGTTTTTCAGAGTCAGTAGAAAGGCCTCTTTAGTGTCCTAAGGTTTCATAACTCTGACCTTAATTGCCTACCATCTGTAAGCTGTTATTGTCTTAACGACTGTTCCACAGGTGCATGTTCATTAATTGTTTATGGTTCATTGAACAAGCATGGAAACAGTGTTTAAACCCTTTACAATGACGATCTGTGAAGTTATTTTGATTTTTATTGATGATCTTTGAAAGACAGGGTCCTGAAAAAGAGACTTTTCTGTTTTGCTGACTTTATATTGACACTTCACATGGAGTTGACAGTGTGACGTGGTGAGGTTGGACCCAGGTGCAGAGAAGAGACCAGACAAGGAATCAGTGGTTAAAGATAAACATAATACTTTACTGAGAAACAGTAACCACAGGATCACAGTACACTTGGGGGGAAAAAACAGCAAACACTAAGTCTCAACCACTCACCCAGGACACAAAAGAACGCACACAGTAAACAATTCAAGCTTCTGCAAAGGACCACATAAAACACACCTCTTTTAACAGGGACACAATCATGAAATAATAACACACGCCTGAGTCCAATAAAAGTCTCTAGGGCGGTCTCTGCCGCCCTCTGGTGCCAGGAGGAACCATGTCAGACGGGCTGCTTCTGTCTGAATTAATTAAACTCAGACAAATGAATACGATTATAAAATATTATATATTGGTCACTGATACGTCGTTGACACAAGAGGTGAGGACTTGTGATTGATATACAAACAGACATGAAGGAATGAGACTTGGTGAACAAGATTGACAACTGACAGGTGGTCAAATTCCTGTATTGATGCCTGATACATATCATGCTCTTAGGGAGCTCCCTGAAAGGCTTTCCTGAAGCAATTTCCACCACATGATCCTGGCAGGCAGGTGCCTGACAAGCTGTCATGCCAGATTTTGTCACTCTTCATAGCAAAATAAATATGTTCATTTCATTATTGAACTCTTTAGCCAATGTGAAGATCATTTATTTCATTCATAAATGTGATTCAAATTAAACCAATAATACTATAATTTGGTGGGTGCTTATATTTGTTCCTATTTCACACATGTACAAGTGTGTATTAATACACATGTGAATTGGAATTATATATTTTTTTATATCCCAATTCTCCCCGAGACACCGTCAGCACAAGGGATATTTTCGACTTGAGCTGTTAAAATCAATGTTGATGTCACCCAAATGGCATATTCGCTTCGAAAGGGTATTTTCAGAAGTTTCGAAAACTTGCTTAAAGTGGAACTGACAGCATTTTATCAACATGGAATCTTATTAAAATCTGTTCAAATACATCCTCAGGAAGGATGACACCATTTTTTCTGTAAATCATGCAGCGCATTATGTCAAGTTTGCAGATTTTAGAGAAACAACAAATGTCGGTACAAGGCTTAAGGCTTACATTCTTGTTAATATAACTGTACTGTCCAATTTGCAGTAGCTATTACTGCAAAAAATGCCATGCTATTGTTTGAGGAGAGCTCCTAACAAGAAAACACTTTTTTCACCGGGATAGGTTTGATAAATTCACCTCTGAAGGTGAAATGTGTGTACTTACATTCTGAAATCTTGCTCTGATTTATCATCCAAAGAGTCCCAGAGATAACAGGAAGTGTCGTTTTGTTAGATAAAATCCTTTTTCATATCGTAAAAAGGTCCAGATAGCATGCACGATTGATTTTGTATTTCAACTCGTTCAATTTGCAAAGAAAGGAATCTGTGAAAATCTCACCCTAAACGTTGTTTCAACGAGTCAAATCACATTCGTATGCATTCCTTGGAGAGCCTAGAAGGTAACAAGACTTCACTATATCATTAGGGGTGTAGTATATCCTATAGGACACCATATTTGGTTAGAGAGCAACACCTTCATGGCATGCCGATGGCGCGGGCAGTCATCACTTGAACGACTGTATCGTTGTCAAATAAGCACCAATCGGAGTCAAACAAAGCTAGCTAGACAGCCAATGAGCTGGGCTTTACGGGAGTATCCAGAAAATGTCAAATGTAGCTACTAACCTTGTATGACAGCATACCTTCTAATTTTGGACTAAAATTATAAGGATATTCAGAGTTATGAAAACTGGTTGTTTTGCAAATGTTGAACTTATAATATGGCTACTAATACTTGGAAAGCTCAATCAAAGTCCAAGTATACAGATTTGATGATATTCTTGCAAAAAAAATGTAATATGAATGCGAATGTCTCCTTCATGATCTGCCCAAATGTACCTGGGGACTTCACACTAAAAGTATTGTCGTTCACTCATACTTCAAGTTATCCATCTGAAACTTTGCACACACACTGCTGCCATCTTGTGTACACTATCATAATTACAACCAGATTAATGGCTAGAACGGTGAACTTTCTCTGCATTTCAAAGGTTGTGGTAGAAAAAGACTGGTTGGTTTTTCTTTGTATTTTCTTCTACCAGATCTATTGTGTGATATTCTCCTACATTCAATTTACATTTCCACAAACTTCAAAGTGTTTCCTTTGAAATGGTACCAAGAATATGCATATCCTTGCTTCAGGGCCTGAGCTACATGCAGTTAGATTTGGATATGTCATTTCGGAGAAAATTGAAAAAAAGGGGACTATCCCTAAGAAGCTTAAACTAAGGCATTTGTGAAAATGATCTAGAAATATAGTGTGGGAAAAAGGCTGTGCTTTTGGACAATTAATAGACACTGCAGTAAATACAACCTAATAAAAACATCTGTCTTATCCAGGACCCAGAGTCTCCGCAGACCGGTGCGCCATAGCCAATCAGAGCTACGGTAGGCCTTTATGCAAACAAGCCATTTGCCACACAGGCCTGCCATCATTCACTGAACTGGACTGTGTGTTTACAGGAAGTTGCAACAGCGAGACTTTAGATCATTAGAACGCATTCCACAAAATACACCTGAATGAATTTCTGCAAATATGTTGCTAAGTCCTCTTACATTTGGGAACTTTACAGTCCTATTGATCAAACAACCATAAAAAGGTAGGCTATCTTTCCCTATATAAACATCAACAACATCAAGATCAACAACTACTGCTAGCCAAAGCAATATGAGCTAAAATCTAAAGAAAGGTACATCATGCCGGAAACCCTAGGCCCACTCCAATTCGCATACCGCCCCAACAGATCCACAGATGAGGCAATCTCAATCGCACTCCACACTGCCCTTTCCAGAAGAGGACTAAAGTACACACTCCTGAGGGGCCCCAGTGTTAAGGATCAGCATGGCAGAAGTGTTGCTTTTTTTTCACCTGTATTTAACCAGGTAGGGTAGTTGAGAACAAGTTCTCATTTACAACTGCGACCTGGCCAAGATAAAGCATAGCAGTGTGAACAGACAACAACCCAGAGTTACACATGGAGTAAACAATTAACAAGTCAATAACACAGTAGAAAAAAAAAATGTCTATATACATTGTGTGCAAAAGGCATGAGGAGGTAGGCAATAAATAGGCCATAGGAGCGAATAATTACAATTTAGCAGATTAACACTGGAGTGATAAATGATCAGATGATCATGTGCAAGTAGAGATACTGGTGTGCAAAAGAGCAGAAAAGTAAATAAATAAAAACAGTATGGGGATGAGGTAGGTAAATTGCGTGGGCTATTTACAGATGGACTATGTACAGCTGCAGCGATCGGTTAGCTTCTCAGATAGCAGATGTTTAAAGTTGGTGAGGGAAATAAAAGCATCTAACTTCAGCGATTTTTTCAATTCGTTCCAGTCACAGAGAAAAGAGTCGGCACGAGAATTTAACCCTGTGGTACCCCCATAGAGACTGCCAGAGGACCGGACAACATGCCCTCCGATTTGACACACTGAACTCTGTCTGCAAAGTAGTTGGTGAACCAGGCAGGGCAGTCATTAGAAAAACCGAGGCTACTGAGTCTGCCGATAAGAATATGGTGATTGACAGGTTATGATATCGTTTAGTACCTTGAGCGTGGCTGAGGTGCACCCGTGACCGGCTCGGAAACCGGATTGCACAGCGTAGAAGGTACGGTGGGATTCGAGATGGTCAGTGATCTGTTTGTTGACTTGGCTTTCGAAGACCTTAGATAGGCAGGGCAGGATGGATATAGGTCTGTAACAGTTTGGGTCCAGGGTGTCTCCCCCTTTGAAGATGGGGATGACCGTGGCAGCTTTCCAATCCTTGGGGATCTCAGACGATACGAAAGAGAGGTTGAACAGGCTGGTAATAGGGGTTGCGACAATGGCGGCGGATAGTTTCAGAAATAGAGGGTCCAGATTGTCAAACCCAGCTGATTTGTATGGGTCCAGGGGGCAGCCTGTCAATAAGTCCAGGATCCAGTTGCAAAGGGAGGTGTTAAGTCCCAGAGTCCTTAGCTTAGTGATGAGCTTTGTGGGCACTATGGTGTTGAACACTGAGCTATAGTCAGTGAACAGCATTCTCACATAAGTGTTCCTTTTGTCCAGGTGAGAAAGGGCAGTGTGGAGTGTGATTGAGATTGCATCATCTGTGGATCTGTTGGGGTGGTGGGCGAATTGGAGTGGGTCTAGGGTGTCCGGGAGGATGCTGTTGATGTGAGCCATGACCAGCCTTTCAAAGCACTTCATGGCTACCGATTTGAGTGCCACGGACGGTAATCATTTAGGCAGGTTACCTTCGCTTCCTTGGGCACAGGGACTATGGTGGTCTGCTTAAAACATGTAGGTATTACAGACTCAGTCAGGGAGAGGTTGAAAATGTCAGTGAAGACATTTGACAGTTGGTCTGCACATGCTTTGAGTACACATCCTGGTAATCAGTCTGGCCCAGCAGCTTTGTGAATGATGGTCTGTTTAACTTATCTCGGGTAGGGGGCATTATTTTCACCTCTGGATGAAAATCTTGCCCAAAGTAAACTACCTGCCACTGAGGCCCAGAAGCTAGGATATGCATATATTTGAATAGAAAATGCTCTAAAGTTTCCAGAACTGTTAAAATATTGTCTGTGAGTATAACAGAACTGATTTGGCAAGAGAAAACATGAAAAAAATCCATCCAGGACGTAGGATTGTTTTATTTTTGTCATTTTCTATTCAATGCCATTACAGTATCCATTGACTTAGGACTCAAATTGCACTTCCTATGCCTTCCACTAGATGTCAACAGTCTTTAGAAATTGTGTCAGGCTTGTATTCTGAAAAATGAGGGAGTAAGACCAGTCTGAATGAGTGGACCCTACAGTGTCACAGAGCTTTTTCATGCGCAATCCCGAGAGCGCACCTTTCTTGTTTACCTTTTATATTGACAACGTAATTGTCCGGTTGAAATATTATTGATTATTTACGCTAAAAACAACCTGAGGATTTGAATATAAACATCATTTGACATGTTTCTATGAACTTTACGGATACAATTTGGATTTGTTGTCTGCCTGTTGTGACTGCGTTTGAGCCTGTGGATTACTGAAGAAAACGCGCAAACAAAACAGAGGTTTTTGGATATAAAGAGAGACTTTATCGAACTAAACTAACATCTATTGAGTAAATTAATGTCTTCTGAGTGCAACCATATGAAGACCATCAAAGGTAAGTGATTAATTGTATCTCTATTTCTGACTTGTGTAACTCTTCTACTTGGCTGGTTACTTGGCTGTAATGATTTGTCTGCTGGGCTATGTTTTCAGATAATCGCATGGTATGCTTTCGCCGTAAAGCTCATCTTTAAACCTATGTATAACACTTGTATGTTTTCTGAATTTTTATAATCAGTATTTCTGTTTTTGAATTTCGCACTCTGCAATTTCACTGGATGTTGGTCAGGTGGGACGCTACCGTCCCACGTACCCTAGTGAGGTTAAAGGTTTTGTTCACATCGGCTACCGAGAGCGTTATCACACAGTCATCCAGAACAGCTGGTGTTCTCGTGCATGCTTCAGTGTTGCTTGCCTCGAAAAGAGCATAAATTCCTAGCCTTAAATCCGTCTGTTTTTGTCCAAAATATTGAGTCATTGAAAATTAAACAGTGCATCCCGAATGGAGGCAGCAAACACTGTTTTTTTAATGTATTTTTAAAACCTCTTATAAAGTTGGTTTTGTAGCATAAACTGGTATTTTATATTTTTGACTGATATTATGACTTTCTGTTTGTTTCATATCTGCAAAGCAGTTAAAACACTCTCAGTTCCACTATAAATTACACAGCACACAATACAGTATGAGTATCAATTGTGTCCCTGAAGCATCATTAGTCACTTAGCAATGGATATGAAGGAGATGTGTCAAGTGCTTCCATGGCGACAAATTATGTCACGTGACACCTTTTAACCAATTAAGTTCAGACTAGGATATGATCATCAGAAACATACTGTATTTGACAGAAGCCACAATGACCCAACTCCCTTTGTGTATGGCTCTATTTGTCAGCTGTCATGCCAATCATGTTATTGTGCAAAAAAGTTTTGAAGGTGATAGAGGTCTTATAAACTCTCAGGCAGAATAATGGATGTTGAATGCATTTGACACCTCATGTGTGACAACAGATATTTTTGATTAATGTGTATGGACAGCAAGTTTTGCACAACCATTGTAAGGTACACTCTTAAGAAAAAGAAGAACCAAAAAGGGTTCTTCTTCTGTCCCCATAGAAGAACCTTCTGAAGAACCCTATTTGGTTCCAGGAAGAACCCATTTAGGTTCCATGTAGAACCTTTAAATAGGGTTCTACATGGAACCCAAAAGGTTTCTACCTGGAACCAAAAATTATTATTCTATGGGGACAGCCGAAGAACCCTGTTCGAATCCTTTTTTCTAAGAGTACAGCAGCACATTTCCTTTTAATTATTGCTCCTTTTCCTTGTGCCTTGTATTGGGAAGACATTTTGCCTTATTTCTGCTTTACTATACTGCTGTACTCAGAGAAAAAGGGTTCCAAAAGGGTTCTTCGACTGTCTCCATAGAATATCACTTTTGGGTTCCATGTAGAACCTTTACAGAGGGTTCTACATGGAACCAAAACATATTATTCTATGGGGACAGCCGAAGAACCCTTTTGGAACCCTTTTTTCTAAGAGTGTAGTGTCCAACTGTTGAGAAATTGTTGTGCCTTGAAGTGTAATCAAAACGTTATTATATTTAATCCATGGGATGACGATGTGTAGAATGTGCGTGGAAGGTTCTCTATTGTCATCGAATACTAGTAAAAGTCATCAGTGCAGATTTGTTTGTCCTCATGACCTTTCATACATTGTGTTTCCAAAGCTGAATTAACAATATAATAACTGCTCCAGAAAATGAAAGCTGAATTAACAATATAATAACTACTGTATAAAATAAAAGCCCTCCTCTTCTTTAAAATGTTGCACCCACTTTTCAGAACATCATGATCTCATAACTACTACTACTCAATCAAATTATAAGGTTATAAATCCATTATAAACTATTGCCCCCCCCCCTATAATGTAAAATAGATTGACAAACAAGGATTTGAATGATTGTAGAATAGATGGATCATACATTTCAATCTAACAAAACCTCCCAAAACATCCATTGTCTTGGATTGAAGGTCCAGCCGAAGTTGGCACAGGACAGTGAGCGAATAGCAATTATTGCTGAGTGGTGTTTGGGTTTTTTCTCAATTTCTTTTTTAACAGTGTTGTTCATTGGAGTGTGAAAACTAGGCTGCGAGGAAGAGGCAGTCTGAGCAGAAATAAAAAGGTCTTCCCAATACAAGGCACAAGGAAAAGGAGCAAGAATTAAAATGAAATTGCTGCTGTACTTGAAATAACCACTGTGTTTTTAGTACTGTTTGTGAAGATTTAAGAGTTGGCTAATGAACAGGTATTGGTTTCAGTTGCTGGGAGGCTATTGGAATAAACCGAGATGGAACTGGACTTAAAATGCCTGAGGTGTTTGGTGGAACAATCATGTGTCCATGGTCTGAGGTACTTTACCTAAATTGCTTCACCTGCAGCGACCCACTCCATCACCAAACCTGCTTCCCATAAAGACTTCATTATGATCGGGAAATACAGATAGCACAGCATGTCGGTAAAGATTGATTTGAAAGATAACTGTACTGTCACCTCCCAAATTATTGGCACCCTTGATGAAGATGAGCAAAAAAAGACTGTATCAAATAAATAACACAAATACCCAGCTATATTGCGTGCCCAACAAATGTGAAAATTACATTATTTTAGACTAATACAATTACTCAGAGAAAAAAAATCCAAAGTAGACTCCAGATGTATAATGCATACTCAAGGGTTCTTCATCCTCCAGGGTTCTTCATCCTCCAAGGTTCTTCATCCTCCAAGGTTCTTCATCCAGGGTTCTTTATACTCCAGGGTTCTTCATCACCCAGGGTTCTTCATCCAGGGTTCTTCCTCCTCCTAGGTTCTTCATCCAGGGTTATTCATCCAGGGTTCTTCAGTCTTCAGGGTTCTTCATCCTCCAGGGTTCTTCATCCAGGGTTCTTCCTCCTCCAAAGTTCTTCATCCTCCAAGGTTCTTCATCCAGGGTTCTTTATACTCCAGGGTTCTTTATACTCCAGGGTGCTTTATACTCCAGGGTTCTTTATACTCCAGGATTTTTTATACTCCAGGGTTCTCTATACTCCAGGGTTTTTTATACTCCAGGGTTCTTCCTCCTTCAAGGTTCTTCATCCAGGGTTCTTTATACTCCAGGGTTCTTTATACTCCAGGGTTCTTCATCCCCCAGGGTTCTTCATCCTCCAGCATTCTTCATCTTCCAGGGTTCTTCATCCTCCAGCGTTCTTCATCTTCCCGGGTTCTTCATCCACCAGCGGTCTTCATCCTCCAGGGTTCTTCATCCTCCAAATTGAACATCCATGCTTGCAAACACAAAGCAGACACAGAAAGTTAATGCACATGTTTGCACGCTGTGGAATATGCACTTAGCTTGTTGTTAAACCATTTAAACCAGCAGAATGGAGCAATACAGCCATTCTGAAAATATATCAAAATGTGTGATGATTACTCAAGGCATCTGTGAAGTAAATGGGCTAGAGTAGCTAAATTAACCCTGCAAAATATAAAACAAACTGCTTTCGAATTGAGTATGACATTGTATAACTCCAGCTAGAGTAAACCATGTGTGTGACTTTACAACACAAATATTAACCATTTGATCTGGTATGTGCATTCCTACCAGTTAATTCACTCTGTAATGATTCCTGAAGTCATGCAGTGCATATGTTCCATTGTTACTAACAGCGGCCCATGTGTTTCATTTTGATGGAGGTGTTGGGTCACTTGGTTGAAATTAGAATCTTATTTTCTTCCAGGCTGACCGGTATGAATCTACCTTCCCCTGTCATCAGCAGCAAGAACTGGCTACGGCTACATTTCACATCTGACAGCAACCATCGACGGAAAGGATTTAGTGCCCAGTACCAAGGTAAGGGGTCAGTGTCGGAGGGCTAGGAGAGATCCCTTCCCATTGCAGGCAGTCATCAGTGCACATGGCAGTGAGTTCTTTGCCAGAGTTCAGCTAAACATGATGTCTTGGCCTGACCTGAATTCTGCCAGCACACAGTTCACAGGTATTTGTCTGGTTTATTTTACGAAGTTCAGCATGGCTTGAGGCCCTCCAGGCTTAGTCACTAAGTGTAGTCTTAAGATACTTCTGACTAAAAGAGAGTTGGGAAACTAAACCCAGTCTGCACATTATATTTCAATTATTTAGGATTTGTGTGTATTTTCCGGTAAAATTACTATACTCCTTTTATTAATACCTGGCAAGGGGATGAAGTCATACTGGAGAGAGGATAACTCACACTGAACCTATTTTAGCTTTCTCAGGGTTTAATTAGCTTCCCTGCATGTCATAATTACCAGATTAGATTCCGAGTTGTATCCAAATCCAAATTGGCTCCCGCTGACAAAAATGCAGGCTACGCATCAAGTGCACTGCCTGCTGGGTACTGAGCCCAGTGGTGTTAGGTGACTGTGTGGCCACCACTATTCACAAGCTGGCCCTCCCTTGCCCTGCACAACAAATGACTCCTGTGCCTTGGATGTACTGATCCATAAAGACTAAATACCACAGACCCAATAAGGCTGGTTGATGTTTATTGGGATGAATCTTGTCCTGGAGGCAGAGCTGAGCAATCTCCACTAGATGGGCCAGCTGCAAAGTCAAAATTGGCTATACATCGTAAAAAATCATAAAAACAAACATTTGCTTTTTGGTCTAAATTTAAGATTAGGTTTGGGTATAAGGTTAGCGGTGTGGTTATGGTTAGGTTTAAAATCAGATTTTATAACTTTGTGGCTGTGCCAGCTAGTGACTACCCTGCAGAGCTGCCTACATTGCATGTGTCATCCCAATAAATTCCAACTTGCAAGAGCACGGAAGCCTGGGCACATTGGCACCCTCCTGGCCCTCTGCAATCACCTGGAGGACAGCTTGACATCTCTGCTTGTGAACTTCTACAGTAAACCCCATCTTCAAAGGATTTGGGGGAGGCAGGGAGGGACAGAGAGAGAGAGGGGGAAGCTGCTTGCATAGCAAGGAATCTCACAGAAGTGTTTCCACGTTGTGACAGATTTTCTTTCAGCCTTTGCTCTTAGGGTGTTTTGCTAATTAATATAATAATAATATATCATATATGCTAATTACATGAATGGATTATAATGTGCTCTATTTTCTCTCTTCAACAGTGAAAAAGGCCATTGAGCTGAAGTCAAGAGGGGTGAAAATGCTTCCAAGCAAAGACACAAACCACAAAAATGCTGTTTGTAAGTACTTTCTTATGCTCACGGAGGTTCCGTTTTTACCCACATTACATTTATAATCGCACTATCATAAAATCAAGCATATCTTAAATAGTGTTTTCTTTCCCCAGGCAGTCCAAACAGTCCAGAATTGTACACTTATGATAAGCATTTTAAATTACGATAAGAATTTAGGATGTGATATTTATTATTTTATTCACATCCCCATTAGCTGTTGCAGAAGCTACAGAGTCAAACGAAGTAGGTTTTCTTACAAAGTTAAGTCAAACTGAGTGATATTTCATCCTACGGATCTACACATACATTAGACAAGCCCTCTTTGTGTAAAAATTCATGCCATCTGTATCGGTCCATTGACAGTTATATGATCAATGTAAATATGTGCATAATTCTATTGCACAATTGCTATTCATTACCCAGGGGGTATACTAACAGATTTTATCTGTCAGATTTATTATATACTAAATCCACCCAGTCTGACGTATGCATATGCATGGTGATCAGGTGGTTCCCAATGTGATGTGTGTATGGATACAGATGGAGGATCTTAATTTGAGACAGTTTGCTACAGCATGAAAATGAACCTGCAGCAACAGGAAATGAATTATCATGTTATTATTATATTATTAATTAATGGACATTTTTGTCGTGGTTGCTACAGTTTCCTCAAGGGAAATCATGTCTGAAATGTCAAAGTGGGTGATCAAATTAAGATCCTACATCTGTATGTATGTGCGCATACAATCTCTTTGACATGACAAATATCCACCTTTGATCAAAACGCTGTTACAAGAAATACATTGAACTTTTTTAATTCGCACTGGCTAGTGGCCCAAAATGCATTTCAAACCCAGCTAGTACCTCTACTGAGTTTCCAGGGAAGAAATGTCTCCATACAATTAAGGTCATAGTATTTTTTTTTACAGATATTTTTTTAAAGTGGTAGTATGTTTGATTATCAGTTAGACATGAGTAGCTATCACACATAATTCTGTGCATAATTGATCATGATGATTTTCACACATCCATATGTACACACATACCATAATCCAATTTAGAGTGTTTGCTTAGCATTTAATGTCTGCACAATTTCCATAATGTGTTTTCCAAAAGATGCCCTTGATGCTATCTATAATGGTATGGGGGAAACAACCCCCTCTTTAACACCACATTAAATTGTATTAATAATTTGTTCCACGCTATGCTTCATAAAGCCTGTTCTATTGCAATTAGTGTTACTAAATGGCTGACTTTGCAAAAGTGAGGCACCATTTCTAATCTAGAATTTACATTTCAGGTACAATATATGGTGATCCTGGATGGATAAACAAATAGCAATTATAAAAACACTATTTTGTGACGCTGGTGTAAGGCAACCTTGTCAACTCGGTAACATAATGCAGTGTATAAAACAAGTCCACTTTATATACTTGAATAGCATCAATAGGCTCAGGTAATTATTAACCAAGTTTGTAACTCTTAACTGCCATTAAAACATTATAAATTCTGCAAAGGCAGAATTGATGTGGTCATTCATATATGAATATGCATATTATCACCATCACCAGACACTTTTAGAGGGGATTAAGTTCAGGTCCTGACTCACTGTGGTTATTAAAGATCCCATGGTGCTCATTTAAAGAGCAGAGGTGTAAAATCATGCACTCTGGCCAAACCCTGGATGTATAGCCAGCCTTCTCCTCATATCCTCCAAGACATCTAATTACTACAGTTAAATTTCAGTTGGACAGAATTATTTTAATCTTCATTGAAAAGGCAGATTTTTTGTAAATTTTGCTGATGGCTGGAAAGATGTCTGACATTGATCACCGAGATGGCTTCTAATTTTTCACGGGGTAAAAATTCCAACCACCTACACAGTGTGGAGCCTGTGTTTGCCATCAAAGGGGTATCCCCATTGGACCAAGAATGAATTGATACTGATCCAAACTGGCTGCCCACCTCTGTAAATTGTTTGCCAGCTTTTTAAAACTAGACTAGATCCAATGCTTAGGATAACAACATAATATAGAAGGGAAATAAATGCTTCCACAGTTTATTGCAGAATTATCTGCGGGAGAATACAATAGTGTGTGGTTATTAATTACCCTTCCTTTTGATGGTCTCCAATTCCCGATCAAAAGAAGCACCTCTACCTGCACAAGTTTAGCAGATTGATTGCATGTGGGATGAAAGAGTTCTTTGTTCTATTGTGATTAACGTTGGGTAGCAGAAAAATGCAGGCCTAAAGGAAGAAGTTTATTATTCAAGCTACATTGGTCACTATCTAAAATTGTCTTAGCTTTACCTATAACATACTGTACAGTAGTAGATAATGTAATAGGTACTGTATCTACAGTAGATACTATATATTTTTTTACTTTTATTTTACTAGGCAAGTCAGTCAAGAACAAATTCAAATTTCAATGACAGCCTAGGAACAGTGGGTTAACTGCCTGTTCAGGGGCAGAACGACAGATTTGTAACTTGTCAGCTCGGGGATTTGAACTTGCAACCTTTCGGTTACTAGTCCAACACTCTAACCACTAGGCTACCCTGCCGCCCCAAAGATGACTGACATTGATCAGATTCTGTAGATTCTGTAGACCATCGTACATACAGTAGTAGATACAGTAGATACTGTAGTAATCATTTAGTAGATATTGTAGATACTGTAGTAGATATTGTAGTAGATACTGTAGATACCATCGTAGATACAGTAGTAGATATTGTAGTAGATACTGTAGATACCATCGTAGATACTGTATTAGATATTGTAGTAGATACTGTAGATACCATCGTAGATACTGTAGTAGATACTGTATTAGATACTTTAGTACGTGAATCTTTCTGAGTGTTGTCTGTTGTATCATGATGACCTCACTGAATACCATCACAAGCATATTCAGTGTTACTTCAAATCCCAAACTAGGCAGCCATGGAAACAGTTCAAACAGATGAACAAATCTATAAAATATAGTCACTGTAGTTATATTTATAATGAAATCATTCTCAGAAAATACAAGGATTTTACAAATTGGTATCTGTGTGTGCAGCAAAGTTCAGTTTGTTTTCGGTGACAGTACCCAAATATTTATCTAAAAGAAGCCAATCCGGGGATCTTGAATGATAGTAGTCCAGCAGCCATTGGTGGAGTGGGAAGTTTACCTTTCGCAGCAGAAGTGAGCTATGTGGGCTTCATCATTGATTATAACAGTAGTCTAGAGTAGTGTCGAAGTGGGGAGGCTGTGAGAGGAATGGATGCTTTGTTGTAGTTCTCTCTGTTATAAATTCCCTGCTAAAAAAACACACTGACCGACAAAATAGCTTTATTAACATAAGAAATAAAACTAGTATGAAAGTAAAGTCATGATCCTTTTCATTTTCAAACCAAAGTCCTAACACAGAAAAGTAGAGTAAGATTATCACTGGGCAGAACAGGAAACAGAAATGGTGGTGCAAACAGACAAAAGTTTGATTGGATGGTGGAACTTTTTAAAACTAACATCAGCATTCACAGGAGCTGACATTTGAAGACAACATCAAACAGAAATACATGACAGTTGATCAAAAGGGATAGCAATGGCTGTCCATGCCGCTCACTCCATCAACACATTCTCTGACCTTGACTTGAAATGAACATTTTAGCATTATTATTGCACCGGATTTCATGGGATAGGGTTAAAACATTCTCAAATGCACTTGTATGATCTTCATTTGATCACTCTTATAGTGTATTCCAGGTTTAAAAAGGCTTCTAAAGTTTGTAATTTCAGACTTTATTTGCCCTAACAAAAAATGTATCAACCCCTACAAAAAAATGACCATTAATTATAATCCACATTTCCTGTTGCTGCAGGATTACTTTCCTGCTGTGGCATACTGGTTCAAATAAAAATCCTACATCTGTACGTATCCTCCAATATACGATTTCTCGCATGTAGCATGTTGATTTTTTTATAGAAAGTAATGGTCACTAAAACCAAAGCCACATGGTACATTGAGAGTTCACGCATAGAAATTGTTTACAGAATGAAAGGATTCTGTAGTATGTGATTACTGTGCAGTGCATCAAAAGGAATGGATGGAAAAAGGGCAACAACAATTTATTTTTGTTTTTTTCCAATGCCTTTTGCACCAGCTTTTTGTGACCAAGTTAAAATGATGTGTAAGATGACCTAATGTGGTTCTGGGCCCGTAAACAAACTGAGGTTATGTGACAGAATGATGCAGAAATTAAGGTGAGAACACAAACACACACTGGCACAGGAATGGTGGAAGAGGATATGCTATGAAGCATGACCTTTTCACAGTTTGTTTTCGTTATATTGCCACGAGCAGTGAATCATTAAAGCTCCTGTCATCACAAGGTGGAAATACATATTTCATATCTGAATGCAACCCATACAAATGTTATGATGAAACATTTACTTGTAGAGGCTGTTTTATTTCTATAGCTGTTGACCCACCTGTTCATTTATTTCTCTTTAAGCAAAGCTTATTATCAAGTTCACTATAAAAATAGATTATTATTTTGATAAATGCACCTATCCAACTCTTGGTAAGAAAATGGTCATACAATTTACAGAACTTCTTACGTAAATTTGCAATTGTGCATATGCTAACATACGAAACAGACCTTTCCTAATATTGAGTTTCACCCCCTTTTGCCTTCAGAAAAGCCTCAGTTCGTTGGGGCATGGACTCTACAAGGTGTCGACAGCGTTCCACAGGGATGATGGCCCATGTTGACTCCAATGCTTCCTACAGTTGTATCAAGTTGGCTGGATGTCCTTTGTGTGGTGGAACATTCTTGATACACACGGGAAACTGTTGAGCGTGAAAAACCCAGCAGTGTTGTAGTTCTTGACAAACTGGTGTGCTTAGCGCCTAATACCATACCCCGTTCAAAGGCACTTACATCTTTGTCTTGCCCATTCACCCTATGAATGGCACACATACACAATCCATGTCTAAAATGTCTCAAGGCTTAAAAATCATGATTTAACTTCTCTGGGATATGTGGGATGGTAGCGTCCCACCTTGCCAACAGCCAGTGAAATTGCAGGGCGCCAAATTCAAAACAACAGAAATACCATAATTAAAATTCCTCAAACATACAAGTATTATACACCATTTTAAAGATAAACTTATTGTAAATCCAGCCACAGTGTCCGATTTCAAATAGGCTTTACCGCGAAAGCACACCAAACGATTATGTTAGGTCAGCACCTAGTCACAGAAAACCATACAGCCATTTTCCAGCCATGGAGAGGGCTCACAAAAGTCAGAAATAGAGATAAAATTAATCACTAACCTTTGATGATCTTCATCAGGTGGCACTCACAGGACTTCACAGACATCATTCAAACAGTTTTTTTTTTAAATCTACTAATTATATGCATATTCTAGCTTTTGGGCCTGAGTAGCAGGCAGTTTACTCTGGGCACCTTATTATCCAAGCTACTCAATACTGCCCCCCAGTCCCAAAGAAGTTAACCTTTCTCCTCCCCTTCATCTACACTGATTGCTGCTGCTACTCTCTGTTGTTATCTATGCATAGCCACTTTAATAACTCTACCTACATATACATAATTACCTCAATTACCTCGACACCGGTTCCCCCTGCACATTGACATTGACTCTGTACCGGTACCCCCTGTATATAGCCCCGCTATTGTTATTTACTGCTGCTCTTAATTATTTGTTATCATTATTGCTTACTTTTTTGTGATTTTCTTAAAACTGCATTGTTGGTTAAGGGCTTGTAAGTAAGCATTTCACGGTAAGGTCTACATCTGTTGTATTCGGTGCATGTGACAAATACAATTTGATTTGATTGACATCAATAAGGTATCATAGCTTTCACCTGGATTTACCTGGTCAGTCTGTCATGTTCATAATGTTTTTCATAATGTTTTGTACACTTTTTTACACAGTGTATGTTAACATGACTTAATGTGTATGATATTGCAGGATATAATACACTAAACGTTGTATCCAGGGTATTGTCCAGGACTGTTAGATGCAATGCATTTAGTTTTGTAATGTTTTTATGAAACCTTTATTTAACCAGAAAAATACCCTTGAGGTTAGAAACCTCTTTTGTGAGGGGGATTAGGTGTAATGATTTGTTTCAGTCTGTGTTATGGCCATTAGAGACTTTTAACTTCTTCCTTCACATGAATGTTTTCAGTGCAACAGCGCACAATGATCGATGCAATTTCTATTCTGAAATCCATTATTAGACCAAATTGTCTCCCAAAGTTTTCATTGATAATTTTACTGCCAATGATCTAAATATGCAGTAACTGTAAGTGGACTCATCTTTGTATTCATTCATGGCTTCTGAATTAATGGCAGCGATAGAGGAATAATTTCCTTTCATTGAGACTAATGGAGCGTGATCTTGTTAGAACATGAAATTAGGATGAATTGCTCTAATCCTATGATTGTGAGAGTGCTGTTTGTCACCATTGTCTCTTGCTTCTGGCCCTGTGTTTCTAGTATAATACCTTTCCGATTCTTGTCAGCACCTGTTATGGAGCATCAATATGGGCCTTTGTTAAAAGTATCCGAGCCTCTGTATAATCCCATAGCAAACTCTTAACCTTTTGTCTAACCATCAGTGTGTATATTTTGTACTGTCAATTAATCATCTAGACATAAAAACTGTACAATCAAGCTTATCACATTACATTTGACTTACCCAGACTATACAGTGCACTTGAGGCGCATAACTTTCATGGTATTATTTTATAATATCTGTCACTAGTAATTAAATAGATTTGGTACTTCTTTTCTCACCACTCTGTATTCCACCTTTATCCTCTTTCTGTAGTGAGCCAAGGGGGCATGGCAGCAGACATTTGTCCAGATCCTGGGATTCCAGAGAATGGGAAGAGGATGGGCTCAGACTTTCAGTGGGTTCCTTTGCTTCACTCTCATCAGGTTTGGCCTCAGTGAATTTGGAACTGTGTGGAACAGCTTTAATCAAGGCGATCCCTGCTGTGTGGAATAGGCATTTTTAAACCCCCACTGCTATGCCATCACCATTAGTGACTGAAATTAGACCCGCACAATAGGTGATAAGACCCTCTTAGAGAAGATGCCTTAATTCAACAAGGGTCATTACTGGTTTGTTAAGGAGGCAGATGTACTTATCACCATTAAAAACTAAAAACATTTGAGAAATTGAGGAAACTTGTTCACAGACCAAAAAAGTTATACTTGGTTGTTTGGAACACACCATAGCAATCTACTGGTGGAAATTGAAAACTTTTTATCCCATGTTGCTTGTTGCAGATTTGACAGAAGGAAGTCTGTCACAGGCATTGAGGAGTTAGGGGTTGATGTCGTGCTCTGTGCGGCAGGTCATTTGTTTCTCCAATTCCTACAGGGTCGGAGCCAGCATCCAGTTTTCCTGTGATGACAGCTATGTGCTTCAGGGATCAAAGAGCATCACTTGCCAGAGAGTGACAGAGACGTTGGCCGCGTGGAGTGACCACAGGCCTATCTGCCGCAGTAAGTGTGAACGCAGGCAGGCTCTTTTACCATCGCAACACTTTCTGTAGGTACAGATATGCTCTCTTAATTTGATCACCCTGTTGTGGCAGAGTATTTGTAAATTCAAAACTTGTAGTGTATTCAATGTTTAAAAAGGCTTCTAAAGTTTAAATTTCCACTTAAACATTTCACATAATTCACATTTCCTGTTGCTGCAGGATTATTTTCCTGCTGTGAGAAACCAGTCAAATTAAGATGTACAATGTCACACCTCGTCACCAGTGGTGAGGAGGGTGTGGGGTGTTTAATGGTGAGGCACGACAGTACAGATATTATTGTATTTAGAGGATTTAACTGTTACCTACTAGCCAGGTCAAATACTTGAATATTCTCTATTCTTCATATTACCATGGCTTTAGCTGGAATTTACAAAGGCTGTTGAAGATTCAATCCCCTTGATTTAAAAGCATTGAACCGTTTTATTTATGTCTTTATTGAGACATGTAGTTGCTAGCCATCTGTGAGAAGTAGCAACTGCTTTTGAACTGTTAATAGCTATGATTAATACCACATGAGTTTCCAAAACTATTATGACTGTATGGTTCACTTTTGCTGGCACATACTGTGTACAAAAATAATAACATTTGTTTACTTGTTAATATTTTTGCACTATTTATCAGTAATCCCTATCCATTTAGAGTTAGGGAAGCATGACATGTTTTTTTAGGTAAGCGTGACATGTTTTTGAGGGGAAGCATGACATGTTTTTTAGGGAAGCATGCATGACATGTTTTTATTTTGTTTCACAGGAGATAATCGCAATCGCAATCCATATAGGTTAAGTTAAGTGCTACCAAACTGTAAATTACAGTTGAGGCTATACTGATGGTAACTGATGATCGGCTCACAGTTGTATTATTGGTGTGTGCAGGCAGCTAATGCCCACTGGAGGTGAGATCCGCAGAGGTCTAACTTTCAAAGCCATAGAGGACACAGGCCTCCAGATGACATTAATCAAAATGAAATGAGGCAGTATGTCAGCCATCCAGAAGGAAAGAGTAACCATGTTTGACAATTTCTTAGCACCATTCCTGGGGAGTACTGATCGATCCAGACACTTTTTGTCACAGCGTCGCCCGGTAAACCCTTTAAGAATAACACTCTACTACCCCCTCGCCCCCAGACCTCTCTCCACCATCACCCTCTCCATGCGGAGCTAAGTACCAGGTAGAAGCCATTAAATGTGAAGTTAAAAGGCCTCCAGAGATCCACTGCTGCTCTGTACTCTCCCGGATATGTATAATCCCAGGTGATTATTTAGAGTTAATTATAGAATGCTTTTCCGACCTGTGAATGAAGGATGTGCTCGTTTAGGAGTTTTTTCTACCAACTTCAGAACCCTCTGACTCTTCGATAATTAACAGGCGTACGGCGTAGTCATCAGAGATTTCATAATTAATCATTTTCAGTCATTTTAACTAGACAATGGGTGATGTCAGACTCTGCTTCTTCACCTCTTGATGATTTCACTCACCAATCTTCAGGATAAACGTTAAGTAATGAGTAATTAAATGTTCAGTAATTAGGTGCAGTAACCCAAAGGTTGCTGGTTTGAATCCCCGAGCCAGGAATGTGGAAAAATCTTCCATTCTGCCCCTGAGCAAGGCAGTTAATCCCCAACAACAACTGCTTCCCGGCCACCAATGATATCGATTAAGGCAGCCCCCCACTCTTCTCTGACTCAGGGTGGTTTGGTTAAATGTGGAAGATATATTTAGGTTGAATGCATTCTGTGGTGCAACTGAATAGGTATTCCCTTCCAATGTAGCATTTACTTATTTTTGTCTGATAAATGTATTTGTATTTTATTTCAACAGCGAGAACGTGTGGTTCTAATTCAAGAGGACCAAAGGGCTTCATCACCTCTCCTAATTACCCTGTTCAGTATGACAACAATGCCCACTGTGTTTGGGTCATAACAGCACTGGACAATAGGAAGGTGAGTCACATTTATTTTCTTTCTTTTTGCTTTCTTTCTTTTTATTTTCTTTCTTTATATCATAGTGAGTTATCAGCATGCATAGCCGTGCTAATGAGTCTCTTTGCAAGGTGAATGGTTCAACTTCAATAATTTAACTCAGTTTGTGTTGTATTTTGCAAGTTGAGGCTATGTCAAAATCACATTATTTTGGATGTAGGTGAAGGATAATGTATTTTATTGTGACAGTGAACCAACAGGACATCCAATGAAAGGGGTATCCAAGCACATAATTATGATTATGATATGGTATTAATGCAATGCCATTGTGTTCATTGGCATACAAGTGGTATTAGAATCACTAAATTAGCATAACAAATATAATGGGGAAATTAACAGAAAAAAAAGCTTATTTTGTAAAGAGGGCCCACTTAAAAACGGTTTAATTACTGGTTTCTACTTGTCTTTTATATCCCTCGTGCCACGTAGGGGTCAGAGCACTAAAGCTAAAACAAACAGTAATTCATATCTTCTGCTGTAAATGATGGATAGTTCAAGGAGGAGTGCCTTAAAGGAAATGGAACGCTTCAAAAGGATTAGAAATGAATCATTAGTCACTTGGCTGTAAATTGCTGCATCTCTGATGCATATGAATTTCTGCATGTGACCACCAGTATTTGTTATGCTGCCGTTAACACTGTCCACCTCAAACCAAAACTCCCTATGAACATAATTAATGGAACTTCACCTTCTTGGTGCAGCCACAGATCAGCACTCAAGTGAATTAAGTCAAGCTAGAAATTACTTTACAAAGTAGTTTGAGAATGCTGTTAAAAGTTTGACATGTCACCCAGGTATTCAGCATGCCCAATTCAGCAAGAACCTGATAACAATGGAGGTATCTTGCACCTCCTACTGTACATGTTCATTAGAGATTCACGTTGGATTCATTAAGTGAGTTCAACCTTTAAATCGTCTCCCGAAGGCCAGAGTTCTGTAAAATGTTCCTGTCTGTCTGCCGTGCAAATTGATACGTTTGTTCCTTTCCTTAAACATATTCTCAATTAGTTTAGCAAATTCTAAACTGTAGAATTATCCAAAAGTAGTCCATGTCTTGTAATTCAATTACTGTTCTGAATGATGTTTTTACCTGTAATTATTACTTGCTGCGGAAGTAAACTGTTCATTATTTCCTTCTCATATTTGTGGCATGTCATCATTGAAACATATGAGCCTTTATCTTTGTGGAAAACATGGGTTTTGACTTGGGTTTTAAAACATTGGAAAAGAGACTCGAAAATTGCAGAGATCCTAGAGTCTCTTGGGATAGTGAGCTGACAGTTGTTCTTCTTTTTCACTATCTTGTTTATACTTATTGAAACACACCAGAGAGTTTTTTTTTTTGAAGATTCACTGACATAGCACCTGTCAGGGAATATTGCATTTTGGAAAATGCACCTTAAATGCACATTCAGTGGACACTATAATTTGACTCACAATTGGACTTTTGTTATGCTCTAACCTGAGCTGTATATTTCAGCATCACCTTGCATACCGCCATAGGAATATGACAATAATCAAATCAGTAATGAATTTAGTAATTGGCACATTAATATACATGCATTCGGAAAGTATTCAGACCCCTGAACCTTTTGAACATTTTGTTAGAGCCTTATTCTAAAATTGATTAAATATGAGGTTTTTTTCTTCATCAATCTACAATCTAATCTTTTTTTTAAATATCACATTTACATAAGTATTCAGACCCTTTACTCAGTGCTTTGTTGAAGCACCCTTGGCAGCGATTACACTCTCGAGTCTTCTTGGGTATAAACCTACAAGCTTGGCACACCTGTATTTGGGGAGTTTTTCACATTATTTTCTGCAGAATCTCTTAAGCTCTGTCAGGTTGGATGGGGAGCGTCGCTGCACAGCTATTTGCATGTCTCTCCAGAGATGTTCGATCGGGTTCTAGTCTGGGGTCTGGCTGGGCCACTCAAGGACATTCAGAGACTTGTCCCGAAGCTACTCCTGCATTGTTTTGGCTGTGTGCTTAGGGTCGTTGTCCTGTTGGAAGGTGAACTTTCGACCCGAGTCTGATTTCCTGAGCCCTCTGGAGCAGGTTTTCATCAAGGAGCTCGCTGTACTTTGCTTCGTTCATCTTTCCCTCCCAGTCTCTAACGCTGAAAAGATCCCCACAGCATGATGCAGCCACCACCATTCTTCACCATAAGGATGGTATTGCCCAGGTGATGAGCGGTGCCTGCTTTCCTCCAAACGTGATGCTTGGCATTTAGGCCAAAGCGTTCAATCTTGGTTTCATTGGCAAACTCCAAGCGTGCTGTCATATGCCTTTTACTGAGGAATGGCTTCAGTCTGTCCACTCTACCATAAAGGCCTGATTGGTGGAGTGCTGAAGATATGGTTGTCCTTCTGGAAGGTTCTCCCATCTCCACAAAGGAACTCTGGAGCTCTGTCAGAGTGACCATCGGGTTCTTGGTCACCTCCCTGACCAAGGCCATTCTCCCCCGATTTCTCAGTCTGGCCGGGCGGCCAGCTCTAGGCAGAGTCTTGGTGGTTCCAAACTTCTTCCATTTAAGAATGATGGAGGCCACTGTGTTCCTTTGGACTTTCAATGCTGCAGAAATATTTTGGTAGCCTTCCCCAGATCTGTGCCTCGACACAATCCTGTCTCTGAGCTCTATGGACAATTCCTTCTACCTCATGGCTTGGTTTTTGCTCTGACATGAACCGTCAACTTTGGGACCTTATATAGACAATTGTGTGTCCTTCCAAATCATGTCCAATCAACTGAATTTTCCACAGGACTCCAATCAAGTTGTAAAAACAACTCAAGGATGATGAATGGAAACAGGATGCACATGAGCTCAATGTCGAGTCTCATAGCAAAGGGTCTGAATACTTATGTAAATACGGTATTTCTGTTTTTTAGATTTGCAAACATTTTAAAAACCTGTTTGTTTTTGTTTCGTCATTATGGGAATTGTGCATACATTAGTGAGGACCTTTTTTAAAATTTAGAATAAGGCTGAAACATAACAAAATGTGGAAAAAGTGAAGGGGTCTGAATCCTTTGCCAAGGCACTGTTTATACCCGCGATGTGTTTGTGCATGTAACTGGTAGACAGTATTCGTAAACAAATAGTGTGATGCTTTTGACAAAACAGTATCATTGAGGGGAGATGAAACGATGGGCAAATTGTATAGGGACAGGTGTTCCAATCAGACAGTGATTATTTTGGATGAGTTACAAAACATCAACAAACTATAGAAGGTCAAATGGATGTTTTTTCAACAAATGAAGACAAAACAGAACCATTGAACCAGCCTTCCGGTTCTGTATAAAACAAAGGAATCAATAGTGCCCTAAAATATTGTATATAAGCCAGGTGAAGGAACAATCACCAAGGTGTGCTGTCAGCTTGCAATTGTGTTGATATAGACCACAAGTGCTGTTTCTCCTCTTGCTAAGTCTTCTGTAAAAACCCTTTCTGTTTTTGACAGGGTAATTTGAGAGGGTGATATTGTAGACGTCTCATTTAAGATTGCCTCAAACTGCTTACTACAAAGTTTGACATTCCACACAGATTGCTTGTCCAAAAACTTCAGAGGTGCTTAGCAGAATCACAGTTGCGTAAAAAACAACAACATATGTTTACCTCTGTTGACAGTATGTTATCCCAGAGACATAAAGAGAAGACTAGTAAAGGGTGCCAACAGTCACCTGTTTTAGGATGTATGTACGGTTATGGCACAGCTTGACATTTAATTGAATAAAATTAATCCTCCGCATTGGTATTTGTTGTAAGAAATTATAATCTCCCTTAATTTATTACCTCTTTATAATCAGTTGACTTTATTGTACTCTATAGCATCTAGACTGATACAATTTTGTGTTTACCATTTTAAATATCTCCTTAATCCTTTTTGCATCTTGAACTCTGTAATTCATTACGGGTGGATTGATTACCTTACAAGCATATTGAGCATCAATACTTTCTATTCATATTTATGCTGACAAATCGTGTTACCCATTCCTATTGTGTGAACATTTAGGAATCTTCCTCTGTCATTCAAAATATTTCCCATTTTAGAGGTCAAGACATGTCCTTCTATGATTATTTAACCACTCCAATGAGGCTGTCGGATAGGTGCGTTTTTAAATCATTACTGGCTGCCAAAAGGGAGTCGCCATGGAGATGGATATTGCTCTCCATATTCTATTAGTGTTGTAAATGGCAGGTCAGTGTGTAATTGCTCATTTATTCCTAGCCCTGTCTGTCTATCTGCTTGAACATTGGCTTGTTCCAGTCACCATGACTTCATGGCATTGCTGTGTGTATTTGTACAGTGTCTGTTTTTCATTGTTATTAAAGCATAGGTCGGAATTCAATTTGAGCAGATATTGGTTTTCTTTAAAGGAAAACTCCACCCAAAAACAATCTTTTGTTTTATTAGTCCATTGTTGATAAAGTCCCAAAATGTTTTGTTTGTCAGCGCTCAAGAGACTTTAAAAATACAGAAATCAACCCAGTATGATGCATTTTAAAAGGACTTTTCCTTTAATGAGATTTCTCTCAGATGGCACCTGCTGGAGCGGAGATGTCAAAGGTCAACGAAGATTGACATCTCATGGACATTGAATTGCCACAAAACCAGAATTATCCTTAGACAATTTAGAGTTTTTGTGCGCTTTGAAGTGCAATGCATGAAGATTGAATTACAAACAGAGGGTTTCGCAGTCTAATTAAACCCAAGTTTATCAAATCTACAAATCTATTATTGTATTGTTAAGTTCTATTAAAATGACTATTATTCTTGGTTAGCAGTCATTGGTCATTGAGGAAAAATGTGTGTGTGTGTGTGTGTGTGTTAGATCTTTACATGAGCTATTATTATCATCAATCCCTGCAATGTTTTATATCAGAATAGTTGAGTTTACATGACAGGGTGAGTTATAAGTGGCTCTTGAAAAGCAAACTGGCTATCAGTGAACTCGTACTCAAGGGTTTAGGCTCTCACATTGATCATTCACTTTGGGCCCCTTGGCTTGGTACTACACATTTCAGTGAGGATAGCCCAACCTACACAGGTAATACATTTGCTTTTGAGTCTCAGGAGAAAAAAATATGGATGGAATAATGGTTATTTAATGGTGCAATTGAGAGAATTTGAGGATGTTGATAATGGGCTTGTCCTAATTAAGCTTTATTTCTTCCCTTCAAGCAATCTCTGCTCAAATCCAATTTTCTTTTAACTGCCTTTCTTCCTGTGCCGGCATCAAAAGTGGAGCCATCTTTTTTTTCTCAAGCCTTTGTTCGTGCCCAGGCATTGCAAATACTTGAACTGCTCTTTTCCAGTTCATCATTGCACTGCCACCACGAAATGATTTGCAAATGTATTTCATGGTTTCATTATTTTAGTCTCCCAGGTAGCTGTGACAGCAGTGCTTTTTTTTTGCAAATACTATGCAATGCTAATTATTCTGTTTACCACAGAACACACACACAACAAGTGTTTGAAAGTATAGAGCTGCAGTAGCTGCAATGTTGATGTCTTTTGCTGCTCTAATATGAATAAGCTATGTTTGTTATGGTGCATACCAGAGTACTATGATGTTTTTCTACAATACATGATAAAAGACTCAATATTATTTCATGGGATCTATGGTTAGAATTAAATCATAGAGCATTACACTATTCAAATGTTATTAGATTGTGTTGCAAAACCACACCAATCCTGAAATATGTATTTAATTACGGCAGTGGGCTAAATCAGGGTCACACAGAGTCTTTCTTGCTAGTCTTAAACAAATCTACTTTGAAACAAAAGTATACACCTCACACACATGGTCTTTGGCTTAAAAAAAAAGAAAACACATGTACCATGTCAGATATACAGTAATGTAATGTATTGAAATGTATTACATTTTGAGATTGCATCCCAATATTACACTTTATATACATCACAGAAGACTGAAATATAACAGAACCGTTTCACAAAGAACCACCAGATTTTCTGCAGCTTTTTTTCTTCTTCTATAACGTTTATCCATTATGAAATATGAATAACATTCCACCCATGAGGCCACTAGGTCATTTGACTGCAGGAAAGGGCTACATCCCAACCACTTTAAAGGGAATTTGCTATGATTTAATTATTTTTAATTGATACCATTTCTAGGAAAATAAAGCACTTTGTATCAGAATGAATAGAAGAGTAACAAAATAAGCATTGTGTAAATAGTTCAATTGCAAAATGGTTTACGGCCATGTTATCATGGCTGTCCTTGAACCAATGTGGAACATATATCCTGTTTTGAGCAGGTTATCAAGCTTGCCTTTGAGGAGTTTGATCTTGAGAGAGGATATGACACGCTAACAGTGGGGATGGAGGGAAGATTGGCGATGCCAGGAGAGTGCTCTATGTGTGAGTATTCTGCAGATACCCTGAATTTATCATTTACTATCTCGAAACTTTCCCTCAATATTTTCGCTCAAACCCTTCCCTCCAGCATTCACTGTAGGATTTTTAAGTTGCACCGAACTATGCTGTAGTCTACACAGACGAACTAGGACAATAGATTGGGGCAGTTATTCTGATAATACATTGAACATAATTGTCATGTAATTAATACACATTTTCCCGTTTACTTGAAAATAATGACCATAGTTTTTGGAGCATGAAAACAATAAATTAAACTACTGATGTGGGTAAGAGACAATAAGTTAATGAGTCATTGAGTTCCATGTTATGTGTTTTAGGCTGACAGGGTCTAGTGTTCCTGACCTGATAGTCAGTATGAGCAACCAGATGTGGCTCCATCTCCAGTCTGATGACACCATCGGGTCCCAAGGATTCAAGGCCACATATGAAGGTACACTTCCTATGCTCTTTCAGAACATATGCAATGGTCTGCCAAATAATGGATTTGGTCTGGATTTAGACCCTGTACATCTACCATTTCATGTTGAGGCCATGCTTATTTGAGATCTCATAGTTGGTGGTACTTGTCAGCATAAGTCACATTTGATATGTAACGTGTTGGTCAGCCTACCATTTCCACATACTACAGTATGTGTGCGTTTCTCTACAACCCATAGAATGATGTTCATTATACAACGGGTGGGTCTAATCCTGAATGCTGATTGGTTAAAATCATATTCCAGCCAAGACATCAATTCTGCAGATTCAGCAAAATATTAAATGGGCCAGCATGTGATCGACACAGACAAGTTAGTTTTCCAGATGAAATGCAACAGCAAAGCAAAGTTCTATAAATAGGGTTGCAAAATTCCAGTAACGTTCCCCAAATTCCTTGGTTTTCCAAAAATCCTGGTTGGAGATTTCCCACATTTCCTGCTTATTCCGTTGTAATTTCAGGAATCTTGGGAAAGGAGTTTTGCAGCCCCATCTATATATGTATCTAAACATCTGTTTCAATAAACACTAATGTCCAGAATTTCCCTCCACCAGCATGAACTGTAATTCATTCCCAGTATCAGATGGTGGGACTAATTCCTTCCAACTGATGAATAGCACTGAACTTGCACTAATAAGTTATTACTGGGTTACTGGGCACAGTCAACACACCTACATTAAAGTAGTGTCATGCTGTGAGAGAGAAGAGATTTGCGTTGCTGATAAATACTGTAGGGACACTGTTTGCTTTGGAAGTCATTTTCCATTCCACTCAACTGCTAGGTGGAAGTAAATTGTATTTAGGCCCCTGTTCAATCAAACCTGGTATGCCGATTTATTGCCACAGTTAGACAAATTATTGTTCTGACTGGGAGAGAGTGTTTGTATTGCTTTAATAATGAATCAATGTTTACTCTGTGAAACAAAAATGAATGCTACTGAATATTAATTCACAGATACCTTTTTCCAGATAGAACCAGCCCAGAAACGGCAGGACACCAATGTTAATTAAGCAGGGCAATTAGCTTGTAAACGATATTACAACCCATAAAACAGCAATGCTATAGGCTAGTTAGACTCCAATAAACTACTATCTTTTTTTCTAAACTGTTGAGTTTATCCATGGGCCACGACCGTCTGTGAACTTTTGAAAGTTATTAGTTTACACTTTTGTTTGGAAACACTGTATGGAAAGTCCATTGTCACCACCATCCACTTTCCATTTAGAGATTACTATTACCTCCTCAAGGGTCAACCCTTACCTTATACGGTCATACAGAGAGTCCATTGTCACCACCATCCACTTTCCATTTAGAGATGACTATTACCTCCTCAAGGGTCAACCCTTACCTTATATGGTCATACAGAGAGTCCATTGTCACCACCATCCACTTTCCATTTAGAGATTACTATTACCTCCTCAAGGGTCAACCCTTACCTTATATGGTCATACAGAGAGTTGACACAATCGTCAATTTAACACAATGCAGAACCCTGCACAACAACACCACCTCCATTAACTTTGTATAAACCCAACTTCAAACCTGTGCCTACAGTCCGGGTGTCAACGTTGACAGCAGAACCAGGTAGGACTCATTGTCAGGGGTCCGCATACAGTAGGTGTCCATGTCTACTGTATATACAATCTGGGGGAGTATTAAGTCAGGCTTGTTCACTTGTATTATGCATCTGTCTGATAAATGTTGGCAAAAAAAGTGATACCTATAGACGGACTATATGAAACATTTATAACCCATACATACTGTATAAGCACTACTGTACATAAGTAATTGCTTGTGTAATAATGAAACAACATATATCAGTTGGATGGAAGAGAATCATGGTATCCCAATGGGGAATTCATAAAAATATATATTCTGAAGACTATAGGCACATACTGTATGAATCAGTAAATATAATGAACGTTACGGATTAAGGATAAGAATCATTGCATAATATCATTAAAGTAACTTTGCAAGCAGGTACGCATTTCCTTTAGGCAAAGGCTTCTAGTGGATATGTTGCCCCTAACTTGTATTTTACTTACATAATTCCTTCCTGTAGCACATTCTATGGGCCTATTTGTTATTTATTCTGTGATAATTCAGATTTTCTCTCATGCAACTGGCTAAGGTAGGCTCACTGTGAGAACATTGATTTTGAGGGATGTCTCACAAGGAGCTGAGTGAAGTCCATATTATGGCAAGAACAGCTCAAATAAGCAAAGAGAAACAACAGTCCATCATTACTTTAATACATGAAGGTCAGTCAATGTGGATCATTTCAATAACTTCTAAAGTTTCTTCAAGTATAGTCGCAAAAACCATCAAGCGCTATGATGAAACTGGCTCTCATGAGGACTGCCACAGGAAAGGAAGACCAAGAGTTAACCTCTTCTGCAGAGGATATTTCAGTAGCGTTAACTGCACCTCAGATTGCACCCCAGATAGGGTAATAGAAACATCTCAACATTAACTGTTCAGAGGAGGCTGGGTGAATCAGGCCTTCATGGTCGATTGCTGCTAAGAAACCACTACTTAAGGACACCAATAGGAAGAAGAGACTTGCTTGGGCCATAAAACACGAACAATGGACATTAGACCAGTGGAAATCTGTCCTTTGGTGTGATGAGTCCAAATTTGTTATTTTTGGTTCCAACTGCCTTGTCTTTGTGAGACGCAGAGTAGGTGAACGGATGATAACCGAAAGTGTGGTTCCCACCATGAAGCATGGAGGAGGAGGTGTGATGGTGTGGGGGTGCTTTGCTGGTGACACCGTCTGTGATTTATTTAGAATTCAAGGCACACTCAACCAGCATGGCTACCACAGCATTCTGCAGCGAAACACCATTCCATCTGGTTTGCACTTAGTGGGATTATCATTTGTTTTTCAATAGGACAATGACCCAAAACACACCTCCTGGTTATGTAATTGCTATTTGACCAAGAAGGAGAGTGATGGAGTGCTGCAGCAGATGACCTGGTCTCCACAATCACCCGACCTCAAACCAAATGAGATGGTTTGGGATGAGTTAGACCATAGAGTGAAGGAAAAGCAGCCAACAAGTGATCAGCATATGTGGTAACTCCTTCAAGACTGTTGGAAAAGCATTCCTCATGAAGCTGGTTGAGAGAATGCCAAGTGTGCAAAGCTGTCATCAAGGCAAAGGGTGGCTACTGTGAAGAATCTCAAATCTGAAATATATTTAGATTTGTTTAACCGTTTTTTTGTTACGACATGATTCCATATGTGTTCATAGTTTTGATGTCTACACTATTATTCTACAATGTAGAAAACCGTAAATAAATTAAAACCCTTGAATGAGTAGGTGTATCCACACTTTTGACTGGAGCTATATTTACAGTTGAAGTCGGAAGTTTACATACACCTTAGACAAATACATTTAAACTCAGTTTTTCACAATTCCCAACATTTAACCCTAGTAAAAATGCCCTGCCTTATGTCAGTTAGGATCACCACTTTATTTTAAGAATGTGAAATGTCAGAATAATAGTAGAGAGAATGATTTATTTCAGCTTTTATTTGTTTCATCACATTCCCAGTGGGTCAGAAGTTTACATACACTCAATTAGTATATGGTAGCATTGCCTTTAAATTGTTTAACTTGGGTCAAACGTTTCGGGTAGCCTTCCACAAGCTTCCCACAATAAGTTGTGTGAATATTGCCCCATTCCTCTTGACAGAGCTGGTGTAACTGAGTCAGGTTTGTATGCCTCCTTGCTCGCACACGCTTTTTCAGTTCTGCCCACACATTTTCTACAGGATTGAAGTCAGGGCCTTGTGATGGCCACTCCAATACCTTGCCTTTGTTGTCCTTAAGCCATTTTGCCACAACTTTGGAAGTATACTTGCAGTCATTGTCCATTTGGAAGACCCATTTGCAACCAAGCTTTTACTTTAACTGATGTATTGAGATGTTGCTTCAATATATCCACTTAATTTTCCTACCCCATGATGCCATCTATTTTGTGAAGTGCAAAAGTCCCTCCTACAGCAAAGGACCCCCACAACATAATGCTGCAATCCCCGTGCTTCACGGTTGGGATGGTGTTCTTCAGCTTGCAAGCCTCCCCCTTTTCCCTCCAAACATACCAATGGTCATTATGGCCAAACATTTATATTTTTGTTTCATCAGACCAGAGGACATTTCTCCAAAAAGTATGATCTTTGTCCCCATGTGCATTTGCAAACCGTAGTCTGGCTTTTTTATGGCGGTTTTGGAGCAGTGGCTTCTTCCTTGCTGAGCGACCTATCAGGTTATGTCGATATAGGATTCGTTTTACTGTGGATATAGATACTTTTGTACCTGTTTCCTCCAGCATCTTCACAAGGTCCTTTGCTGCTGTTCTGGAATTGATTTGCACTTTTCGCACCAAAGTACATTCATCTCTAGAAGAGAGAGCGCGTCTCCTTCATAAGCAGTATGACGGCTGCGTGGTCCCATGGTGTTTATACTTGCGTACTATTGTTTGTACAGATGAACGTGGAACCTTCAGGCCTTTGGAAATTGCTCCCAAGGATGAACCAGACTTGTGGAGGTCTACAATTTTTTTCTGGGGTCTTGGCTGATTTCTTTTGATTTTCCCATGATGTCTTTCAAAGAGGCACTGAGTTTGAAGGTAGGCCTTGAAATACATCCACAGATAAACCCCCAATTGACTAAAATTAGGTCAATTAGCCTATCAGAAGCTTCTAAAGCCATGACGTCATTTTCTGGAATTTTCCAATCTGTTTAAAGGCACAGTCAACTTAGTGTATGTCAACATCTGACCCACTGGAATTGTGATACAGTGATATATAAGTAAAATAATCTGTCTGTAAACAATTGTTGGAAAAATTACTTGTGTCATGCACAAAGTAGATGTCCTACCCTACTTGGCAAAACTATAATTTGTTAACTTTTTATGGCTGCAGGGGCAGTATTGAGTAGCTTGGATGAAAAGGTGCCCATTGTAAACAGCCAGCTCCTCAGTCTCAGTTGCTAATATATGCGTATTATTAGTAGTATTCGATAGAAAACACTCTAAAGTTTCCAAAACTGTCCAAATTTTGTCGGTGAGTATAACAGAACTGATATTGCAGGCGAAAACCTGAGGAAAATCAAAACAGGAAGTGGCTTCTATTTTGAAAACTCCATGTTCCATAGCCTCCCTTTGCTGGATTTAAAGGGATATGAACCAGATTCCTTTCCCTATCGCTTCCTCAAGGTGTCAACAGTCTTCAGACATAGTTTCAGGCTTTTATTTTGAAAAATGAGCCAGAACGATAACATCGCGTCAAGTGGTCACATGAATTTTGCTCGCGCAACAGAATTTGGACAGCCATTGTTTTCCCCTCTCCTACTGTGAAAGACATTTGCGGTTGATATATTATCGATTATATATTTTAAAAACAACCTGAGGATTGATTATAAAAAACGTTTGACATGTTTCTGTGGACATTATGGAAACTATTGGGAATTTTCGTCTGCGTTGTCCTGACCGCTCTTTCCTGTGGATTTCTGAACATAACGCGACAAACAAACGGAGGTATTCTGGATCTAAAAATAATCTTTATGGAACAAAAGGAACATTTGTTGTGTAACTGGGAGTCTCGTGAGTGAAAACATCCAAAGATCATCAAAGGTAAACGATTAATTTGATTGCTTTTCTGATTTTTGTGACCGAGCTACCTGATGCTAAGTGTACGTAATGTTTTATCGTGCGATCGATAAACTTACACAAACGCTTGGATTGCTTTCTCTGTAAAGCATTATTTCAAAATCTGACATGACAGGTAGATTAACAAAAGGCTAACCTGTGTTTTCCTATATTGCACTTGTAATTTCATGAATATAAATATTCATAATATTTATTGTATGTAGCGCTATGCTATTCAGCGGTTGTTGATGACACTTATCCCGATATCGGGATTGCAGCCATAACAAGTTAACAAGACATTTGTGGAGTGGTTGAAAAACGAGTTTGAATGACTCCAACCTAAGTGTATGTAAACTTCCGACTACAACTCTATATATAGTTTATATCTCCCAGAAAACTGTTAAACAGAGACATCATAAACATAAATTAAACATGTCTCTGTTATCTGTGGACATTGATATGATGCTTTGACTTGTTTATGACTACTCTGAAATATTCTAATTAAATCTGAAACAGACCACCGGGTACCCATATTTTAATGTTATCTCCTGCTTACTCTTTCAACAATGTTTGCAATTTCACCCACAATATGCATTGAAATGGTAAACATGTTCTGGACTGCTGACTTGACTTCCAGCTCCTCATAATGTAGGTTATTGGACAGTAGATTCAGTGATGGCCAGCCACTTGAGGCATGTTTACATATTAGTATTTAAGAGAATGGCATAGCCTTAGTAAGACAGTTTACATCTCTATCACGGTTGCGATTGGGCTGATATGCCCTTACTGATTGTGGAGCTTCCGCATAGATCCTTCAACTAATTGCTCTTGGCAGATCCAAAGGTATTTAACCGGCACTTAACACCTCACAAAGGTTGTTGAATGTGCTGCTGGAATAAAACCCATCCCCTGTAGATTATTGCTCAGATGGACCAGTGGAGCGGCAGCAGCTGAGCTGACACACTGGTTGTTAACACAAAAATGAACTCTTCCAGAACGTCATTCATTTGTCACTGTCATTTTACTCCTGCTAGAAAATGCTGCCTCCACCTGAAAATGTAGAGGAAATAAACAACTCTCGACTGTCTTGTTTTCTCTTGGATTATACCAGGGATAGCTTGTATCAGGTGAGCCATCCATGGTTTTCAGAATGTTTTACTTGTGTAAAGAATGTTGAGTTAGAGGAAAGCTGTCATGTTCTGTTTTCAGGATCTGATGATTGCTCAGTGGATGTCAGTTTTAGGACATTCAACCCGAAGAGCAGCTAACCTGATATCCTTGGGAATTGAAACCACATGAATGAACTTAAACGTTGTAACAGTTGTATATTTTCTTTACAGAAATCGACAAAGGAGGGTGTGGCGATCCTGGAATTCCGGCCTACGGCAGAAGAACAGGGGAGCGTTTTTTACACGGCGACATGCTGACTTTCGAGTGTCAGGCGGCCTTCGAGTTGGTCGGCGAGAGAACGATATCATGCCAGCAAAACAACCAGTGGTCTGGAAACAAACCCAGCTGCGTGTGTAAGATGCCATTTAAAAATGCATGACTTGAATTAACTGCGCTGTCATTGAGATTGATCAATCTGATACACTGTCCCAACGGTCCGAGGGAACCAGCCAGGTAGGGAAGGAAGGTGATATGGTTATCCCCACTGACCCAACAGTCCGAGGGAACCAGCCAGGTAGGGAAGGAAGGTGATATGGTTATCCCCACTGTCCCAACAGTCCGAGGGAACCAGCCAGGTAGGGAAGGAAGGTGATATGGTTATCCCCACTGACCCAACAGTCCGAGGGAACCAGCCAGGTAGGGAAGGAAGGTGATATGGTTATCCTCACTGTCCCAACAGTCCGAGGGAACCAGCCAGGTAGGGAAGGAAGGTGATATGGTTATCCCCACTGACCCAACAGTCCGAGGGAACCAGCCAGGTAGGGAAGGAAGGTGATATGGTTATCCCCACTGTCCCAACAGTCCGAGGGAACCAGCCAGGTAGGGAAGGAAGGTGATATGGTTATCCCCACTGTCCCAACGGTCCGAGGGAACCAGCCAGGTAGGGAAGGAAGGTGATATGGTTATCCCCACTGACCCAACAGTCCGAGGGAACCAGCCAGGTAGGGAAGGAAGGTGATATGGTTATCCCCACTGTCCCAACAGTCCGAGGGAACCAGCCAGGTAGGGAAGGAAGGTGATATGGTTATCCCCACTGTCCCAACAGTCCGAGGGAACCAGCCAGGTAGGGAAGGAAGGTGATATGGTTATCCCCACTGTCCCAACAGTCCGAGGAACCAGCCAGGTAGGGAAGGAAGGTGATATGGTTATCCCCACTGTCCCAACAGTCCGAGGGAACCAGCCAGGTAGGGAAGGAAGGTGATATGGTTATCCCCACTGTCCCAACAGTCCGAGGGAACCAGCCAGGTAGGGAAGGAAGGTGATATGGTTATCCCCACTGACCCAACAGTCCGAGGGAACCAGCCAGGTAGGGAAGGAAGGTGATATGGTTATCCCCACTGTCCCAACAGTCCGAGGGAACCAGCCAGGTAGGGAAGGAAGGTGATATGGTTATCCCCACTGACCCAACAGTCCGAGGGAACCAGCCAGGTAGGGAAGGAAGGTGATATGGTTATCCCCACTGTCCCAACAATCCGAGGGAACCAGCCAGGTAGGGAAGGAAGGTGATATGGTTATCCCCACTGTCCCAACGGTCCGAGGGAACTAGCCAGGTAGGGAAGGAAGGTGATATGGTTATCCCCACTGACCCAACAGTCCGAGGGAACCAGCCAGGTAGGGAAGGAAGGTGATATGGTTATCCCCACTGTCCCAACAGTCCGAGGGAACCAGCCAGGTAGGGAAGGAAGGTGATATGGTTATCCCCACTGTCCCAACAGTCCGAGGGAACCAGCCAGGTAGGGAAGGAAGGTGATATGGTTATCCCCACTGACCCAACAGTCCGAGGGAACCAGCCAGGTAGGGAAGGAAGGTGATATGGTTATCCCCACTGACCCAACGGTCCGAGGGAACCAGCCAGGTAGGGAAGGAAGGTGATATGGTTATCCCCACTGACCCAACAGTCCGAGGGAACCAGCCAGGTAGGGAAGGAAGGTGATATGGTTATCCCCACTGACCCAACAGTCCGAGGAACCAGCCAGGTAGGGAAGGAAGGTGATATGGTTATCCCCACTGTCCCAACAGTCCGAGGGAACCAGCCAGGTAGGGAAGGAAGGTGATATGGTTATCCCCACTGACCCAACAGTCCGAGGGAACCAGCCAGGTAGGGAAGGAAGGTGATATGGTTATCCCCACTGTCCCAACAGTCCGAGGGAACCAGCCAGGTAGGGAAGGAAGGTGATATGGTTATCCCCACTGTCCCAACGGTCCGAGGGAACCAGCCAGGTAGGGAAGGAAGGTGATATGGTTATCCCCACTGTCCCAACGGTCCGAGGGAACCAGCCAGGTAGGGAAGGAAGGTGATATGGTTATCCCCACTGTCCCAACGGTCCGAGGGAACCAGCCAGGTAGGGAAGGAAGGTGATATGGTTATCCCCACTGTCCCAACAGTCCGAGGGAACCAGCCAGGTAGGGAAGGAAGGTGATATGGTTATCCCCACTGACCCAACAGTCCGAGGGAACCAGCCAGGTAGGGAAGGAAGGTGATATGGTTATCCCCACTGACCCATGTAAAGCTGTCATCATCTCTCAGGTTTTGTTGTCGCTTGGTCAACACTCCCCGCTGTCTATTTTGGAAAGTCATACAATTCAATCATTACTAACATAATTTTAGACACTGAGCTTATTCATTACAGTTTCAATACAGAGGCCTTTTTTGAGAATGGAGACTTTTCAGATGTAAAGTAAGAGCTGCTGCTGCAGGTAATGCTGTATTCAATCTTTTGATTTCACCTTCCTTCTGGCATGCAGGCTGACACCTCTAAGCCATCCAACAAGGGTTAAGCAGCTAATCAGCCAAGGGCAATCAGGTCTTGGTTGTATGCACTCACTACTGTAAGTCGCTCTGGATAAGAGCGTCTGCTAAATGACTCAAATGTCAAATATCCTCCACTGTCATGACACTGGGTTATATTCTTCCACCTAGTACAGTGAATAGAATGTGTCACCTGAAGCATTCAAAGGAAAGCGTGTATCCATCCCATTTCAAACAAAATGTCTTCAGTGATGTCTTATAAAAGAGCTATTTTCGCTCACTGTGTGATGCGTCAAAGCATGATGGCAGATCTGTGTGTGTGTGTGCTCCTATCTATTTTTACAGTCTCCTGCTTCTTCAATTTCACAACCCCATCAGGAATAATCCTCTCCCCAAACTACCCTGAGGAGTATGGGAACAACATGAACTGTGTGTGGCTCATTATCGCAGAGTCAGGGAGCAGGATTCATCTAATTTTCAGCGACTTTGAGGTAGAGCCCCAGTTTGACTACCTTATTGTGAAAGATGACGGGATGTCGGAGCCCACCACGTTCGGCACGTTCTCTGGGAAGGACGTACCCTCTCAGATCGCCAGCAATGGACACATCATGCGCCTGGAGTTCCAGTCTGACCACTCCAACACTGGGAAAGGATTTAACATCACATACACAAGTAAATTGCCCCTTCTTTTTAAAGATATGGGATTTTGCAATATTTTGAAGACCCTCACAATATCTTCTGATATGCAATTCAGAACTGCCTGTGGCACAACTACTGAGTCAAGCTGTCTCTATAGTGCTTCAGATGTATGCAATCAAATGCTTAGTCAGGTGTATTCTCACAAGAGTGGTAACGAATCAACATTATTAACAATCTTCAAATTAGAGGATCCCTATTTGAGAATGGAGATCCATTAGCTAGAACTGTGGTACTGTTCTATTTAACAATTTGTATGGCCATAGATGTGTATACCATTGTATATTTTACCTGTAATTTAAACCAGGAACATCTCATTTGAATAATTACTAATTCTATTACATTTGATTAACTGCTCTAAAGATATAAGTAGTGCATCACGTTTACTAAATGATTTCCCACTGGGCACACACTGGTTAAATCAACATTGTTTCCACGTCATTTCAATGAAATTGCATTGAACCAACGTGGAAAAGACATTGAATTGACGTCTGTAACCAGTGGGATCACTCTGTTTTTTTATTCAACAGATGACATTATGACAAATCAAATAAACAATTTGCCCTTTTCTCTCAATACTACACCATTTAAAAGGGGCTTGGGAATGTTTGCCATTTTAATCATTTACAATATTAACATTTTAATGCATATTGTTATGCAAACGTGTCTACCAGTGGTCCCAAAACATGTTTTATATGTAAACACAAGATAAGAAAAACAATAATACTGCAAGGCAATTCCAAACCTTGAAGGTAAACATTTAAAAACATATGGTTTCTATTTTTTTGCTGATATTACAGAGACAGTATCATGGAACAGAAAACAGCAATGGTAGTGGTCTGTTCAGGTCCTCTGCCTCAACATAGACACACTATAGCACAAAAATGTTGAACTGATCCGGGTGTGCCCAATGTTAATGGAATTATGCCTGTACCACACCGAGCTGAAATTAGGTCTGAATATTGCTGTCCCCAGTGCCTGTTTGCTATCTCTAGGAAACATTGTCTCGTTGCACTCCCCCGGCCTGGGAGACAACGCAGTGACATGTCTCTCCTCCACAGAGGAACAGAGGCAGGCTGCAGCGGTGGGGAAGGTTAATGAAATGGAGGAGGATGTTGTTACCATTCTTATTCCGCATCAGAATCCGCTGGACACTCCTGTCAGTGACTAAGACAGGGATGGGTTTCTTTTTTTCTTGGCGGGGAGGTGTCAGCCATGTGATGGGGATGGCGGGGGGTGGTGTGGCATCTCAATAGCAGCGCCGTAGAATTGGCGTGTCACTGTGTCAGGAGGAGAGGGACATGTCTCCCAATCTGGTGTGGGGAGTTACTGTCAGCGAGCAGGAGTGTAATAACAATGAGCCAGGGAAATGTGTTGCCTCCATGGCGTCAGTCTTCACCACTCTGCTGTGTTCATTTTGTTGGCTGATTAGCCTCTATTCTCAGTGACTAAATAATTAACCAGGTTCTCATCGTGTTTTCTGGGATAAGACAAATGAGTTAAATGTGACACAGAATCCAGTTTGATGTCTTCTTATTGATTAAAAAACAACAACACTGAAAAACACTGAAACCAGTTTTATTTTCCTCGCTAGCATTTGGTCAGAATGAATGCCACGACCCCGGCATCCCTGTCAATGGCCAGCGGTATGGGGAACACTTCTTGTTGGGGAGCTCCGTTCTTTTCACATGTGATGAAGGATTCATCAAAACCCATGGGTCTGAGTCCATAACCTGCATCATTCAGGATGGAAACGTAGTGTGGAATGCAGCAGTTCCTCGGTGTGAAGGTACTGTATAATGTTGAACAATAATCCATACAGTCTGCCAATGTCAGTGGAGTGGGTGGGCACTGGGCATGTCATGTGGGGGTCTGCTTTATTGTTGTCTGTTGGTGTAACATTGTAGAGCCGCTGAAAATGTGCTACAATAATGAGTAAAGTTTCCCCTCGACAGTCTATACGGTTACATTCTGCATGCCGTTGCATATGGACGTGTAAGCTCTCTATGTCAGAACATTGCCACTAAAACATGTTCCCCTCTAGCACCTTGTGGAGGACATTTAACAGCTCCAACCGGAGTTCTGCTGTCTCCTGGCTGGCCAGGATACTACAAAGACTCGTTAAACTGTGAATGGGTCATTGAAGCCAACAAAGATCACGCCATCAAGATATCCTTTGACAGGTTTCTATTTTGTTTCAAATGTATCTTATCCCTGATGAAGCTATTTCAATCATTCCATATGAGATAATCTGCCATGGTAAACTACAGAAAAATGCTTGGATGGAATAGTAGCTTCTAATTCACTTCTCTTTTCTTTCTGTCTGTTTCCATGTAGATTCCAGACCGAGGTTAATTATGACACACTGGAGATTCGGGATGGCCCCTCCAACTCCTCTCCTTTAATCGGAGAGTATCATGGCACTCAAGCGCCCCATTTTCTCATTAGCACCAGCAATTACATGTACCTGCTATTCACCACAGACAACAGTCGCTCCAGCGTGGGCTTCCAGATCCGCTACGACAGTGAGTTCTACCGTTTTCATTTGGAAATGTATCCACAGGGCTACCTTTCAAAAGCAGAGGACATTGTGTTGTCAATCCACACATTGTTTCATGGCTACAACTACGTGCTGCAATATCACTTTACTACGTGTGCTGTGATGTCAATATTAACTCAGCTTGTGTGTGGGTGTTGTGATCATATTGAAGTAGTGTAGGAGCTGTGAAATTAGATTTACACTTCATTTGGATAACTTGTCTTCATTGGGGTTGTTGCCTGAACAGGACTGCGATTTAAATACCAAAGAATTGGTGATTGCGTAGGGAAACCTAATTTAACTCATTATATCACTAATAATAGCAATAGGCAGTGGTGTGCGATAGGATTATTAAGTAATCTATCAATAATTGAATAGCGTTGTAAAATAGCTAGTCTAATTCTTTCTCCAAATGCCAAAATATCTTAGGAATGTTAAAAATGAAAAGAATTACTACGAAATAAAAGTTATGTCACAAAGGCTGTTTAAATTAATGCTTTAGGGTGCGTTCGTAAATTCAATCTGGAGTGCCAGCGTTCGCTCAGAGTGCCCTCTAGGCGTATGTAAATTCAGAGCATTGTCAGATTGTCCATTCTTAAATTCAGAGTGTTTCGCTCTCATAGCGTTCAGAGTGCACACTGGACGCTCTGGCCAGAGGAGTAGGGTTGATCCGAGCATGTTGGTTAGGCTGGTTAGGCTGTTTTCATGTTAACTAGAGCGTTGGTGACTGTAAATGTGCTGCTGGCAATAATTAAAACATTTGCAAACGTTTACTGACACCGGCCAAATTCAACGGCTGTTGAGCGTTCGTAAATCCATCAGTTATTTTTCCCTCTGGAATTGGAGTAGTTAGCCAGGGCGAATTTACGAATGCACCCTTAGACCAAATGATTTCGTAAATAACATTATACAACGGCTTGATTTAATCCTGGATGCTGATGGGTTAAAATCGCATTCCAGCCAGTGTCTATTCCACAAATTACCACCGGCTAAATCTATGATGTTGAAATGCCTATTTACTCTTTTCCATCTGACTGGGCAATCCACTGTCTCATCAACCCAGCCAGACAATTTATACATTTGATGTCCACTATAAAAAGCACCAAGACATTATCTCCCATTTCTTTAGACAAACATTTAGTTTTCAACAGCGGAGATTTGCATACATGTTGCTGTCTGTCTCTTCGACATTTGCAACATTGAAGTTCGATCTCCAGCTGTCCCATAGTAATGAACGTGTCGGGAGTCGAGAAGAGACCGTTTTTCTCAGCCAGTCGAAATCATGAATCAGTTGGCATCATTTTTCTGGACATATATCTTTTTTTTTTTACTAGAAAACAGTTCAAACAAAACAAAAATAAGCTAATTCACAATCTTTCCAGCTTCAGTTTGAAGTGATTGTGTTAGCTGTGTTGTTTGAACAATAGTGTCCTGACAAGAGAGCACATTTTCTATGCCAGGCGAAATCGCACATCATTAGCTCATTGTTATGGATGTATCCAAATAAATGTCACTAGAAAACAGCATAAACCAAGCAAATGCAGCTACTTTGCTGTTATTCTGGCTGCACTGTTTGACGTGAATGTAAGTTAGCTGTAGTTGGCTAGCTAGCAAGCAAGGGAAAATAATGTTGGCAGCCAGTATGTCAATGGAACATTTAGAACAAACAACTGGGTCACGTCCATAGATATAGAACAAAAGGACTTAACGACTGGGTCGTGTCTCTGGCAACCGAACCGATAGAACGGCTTGGGTAGCAAGCTTAGATTTGTGTTGGGACTATATCTCATGGAAGGATGAAATAGTATGAATACATTAATCAAAATAACATTTTTTTAAATGAAAATATGTCAATCATTATTTGAATATGTTGGTAACCTATTGCATAAAAGTGATAACACCCGTGCCAATATATCCTCCAAACACGGGCATTATCACTTGTATGTACCACTGTCATCCGTCAGTGTACTATGATAGAGAACATGCTCTCTATTTTCTTCTACTTTAAATCAGGCTTCCATACTATACAGTTGAAGTCAGAAGTTTACATACACTTAGGTTGGAGTCATTAAAACTTGTTTTTCAACCACTCCACAAATGTCTTGTTAAAAAACTATAGTTTGGCAAGTTGGTTAGAACATCTACTTTGTGCATGACACAAGTCATTTTTCCAACAATTGTTTACAGACAGATTATTTCACTTCTAATTCTCTGTATCACAATTCCAGTGGGTCAGAAGTTTACATACACTAAGTTGACTGTGCCTTTAAACAGCTTGGAAAATTACAGAAAATTATGTCTTGGCTTTAGAAGCTTCTGATAGGAAAATTGACATCATTTGAGTCAATTGGAGGTGTACCTGTGGATTTATTACAAGGCCTACCTTCAAACTCAGTGCCCCTTTGCTTGACATCATGGGAAAATCAAAAGAAATCAGCCAAGACCTCAGAAAAACAATTGTAGACCTCCACAAGTCTGGATCATCCTTGGGAGCAATTCCAAACGCCTGAAGGTACCACGTTCATCTGTACAAACAATAGTACGCAAGTATAAACACCATGGGACCACGCAGCCGTCATACAGCTCAGGAAGGAGACGCGTTCTGTCTCCTAGAGATTAACGTACTTTGGTGCGAAAAGTGCAAATCATTCCCAGAACAACAGCAAAGGACCTTGTGAAGATGCTGGAGTAAACAGGTACAAAAGTATCTATATCCACAGTAAAATTAGTCCTATATCGACATAACCTGAAAGGTCGCTCAGCAAGGAAGAAACCACTGCTCCAAAACCGCCATAAAAAAGCCAGACTACGGTTTTTGCGACTGCACATAGGGACAAAGACCATACTTTTTGGAGAAATGTCCTCTGGTCTGATGAAACAAATATAGAACTGTTTGGCCGTAATGACCATCGTTATGTTTGGAGGAAAAATGGGGACGCTTGTAAGCCGAAGAATACCATCCCAACCGTGAAGTAGGGAGGTGGCAGCATCATGTTTTGGGGGTGCTTTGCTGCAGAAGGGACTGGTGCACTTCACAAAATAGATGGCATCACGAGGAAGGAAAATGATGTGGATATATTGAAGCATCATCTCAAGACATCAGTCAGGAAGTTAAAGCTTGGTTGAAAATGGGTCTTCCAGATGGACAATGACTGCAAGCATACTTACAAAGTTGTGGCAAAAGGACAACAAAGTCAAGGTATTGGAGTGGCCATCACAAAGCCCTGACCTCAATCCTGTGGAACATTTGTGGGCAGAACTGAAAAAGCTTGTGCGAGCAAGGAGGCCTACAAACCTGACTCAGTTACACCAGCTCTGTCAAGAGGAATGGGGTAAAATTCACACAACTTACTGTGGGAAGCTTGTGGAAGGCTACCAGAAACATTTGACCCAAGTTAAACAATTTAAAGGCAATGCTACCAAATAATAATTGAGTGTATGTAAACTTCTGATCCACTGGGAATGTGATGAAAGAAATAAAAGCTGAAATAAATCATTCTCTCTACTATTATTCTGACATTTCACATTCTTAAAATAAAGTGGTGATCCTAACTGACCTAAATCAGGGAATTTTTACTATGATTAAATGTCAGGAATTGTGAAAAACTGGATTTAAATGTATTTGTCTAAGGTGTATGTAAACTTCCGACTTCAACTGTATACTCCAATTAATTCCCTAAATGTTTCCTATAATTACATTATTGTAGTTACTATAGTACAATACTGTCTGACATTAGGTGGATGAGACATGACTGCCACGTCCAGAAAAATGGCTGGAAAATTTTATTTGATTTATTGTACTGGGAAAAACTCCTTAATAAAATATATATTTCATTATTATTACAATATTTCTTATGAGGACAACCCTCCACCATGGGATGAAATAGAACACAAGGGAAAAGGAGAGAGCTCCTTTTTGCTCCCCCTCATGATTTATACAGTAAAGAGCAATTCCGACACCATCTTCTATTGAATTTAAGGCATGAAGGTGGAATTAAATCGTTCTTTCTATCCCCACAGGCGTTATGATGGAAACAGATTCCTGCTTAGATCCCGGGATCCCAGTCAATGGAAAGCGGTTTGGGAACAATTTTGCCATTGGGACCAGGGTGACATTCAGCTGTGATCAAGGCTACACGCTGAGCGACGAGAAACCTATTGTGTGCGAGAGGAACCATCAGTGGAACCACGCACTGCCCAGCTGTGATGGTAGTGTACCCCGATTTAGCACCCTCCAACCCTTCCTTCCTCTCCTTTTCCCTGTTCCTGTCAGGTGCACTGACATGAATTGCAGCACTTACTCAGCCATCACCCCTTCTCCTCACACTCCCCATCCGATTCACAGAGAGAGATGTGGGCGACACAGCACACTGCTAACCAATCTCTCTGTCTTATCTGGTGGAAAGGGTACGCCTCTTTGACAACCCTAAGGAGCGGAGTTCATTGATTCCTGATGAGAGGAAAGGTAACTGGAATATGCACACTTAAGATAGCTTTGAGCGGCAGACAACGGAGAGTCAGAGTCGGTAGGCAGGTTGGAGATTCAGCAGGAAGACATAATTCCAACCGTTTATCTCATTTGTTTCCCGCTACTTGGGATAAAAATAACATTGTACAGCATTTTTTTTCTTCCAGTAAATGGAGTCGAGCGTTTGACCATCAGGTTTTGGTCGTCCTATATCATCCTCTGGACTACTAGTTTATAAGTTGTATTTTCTATTCTAGTCTTCTATTTCAGTCTTCTATTCTGTTTTCTATTCTAGTCTTTTATTCTGTTTCCTTCTGAACTTGACCTTCATGATTGACAGTGGTGGCATTTCCGCATCTCATTCAGATATGTAAGACGTTTTCTTCCGTTTTGTCCCTCTTACTCACTCTATCATTTCACAAGGGGGGTGTAGGAATATGCAGTAGACAGGTCCTGTTCTAGGCAAAGATGCTATCTGATTTTTGAATGGGATTTAAAGGATTTTGAGGAATAGATACAATGTTTTATATTAGGGCACAATCCTTTTTGCGAATGGTGAGAAATAATGAACCACAGAACACAGAATGATCACAGAACATAACATTGATCATCCATCATTGGTTTGTTCTTGTAGTGTCATTCTTAGAACCCTCCTACTTAGAAGTTGCAGCAGGAATGCACGCTTCACTTACTGTAGAAATGGTCCACTAGTCCTTCACCCTGAGCACCTGCCTCCTCCCTGCCCACTGCTGCGCTTATGGAGGAAGCAGGAGTTCATTTTTTAAGAGTGGGGCCAGCTTTATGATTCTTTTATTTATGACAATGACGGTACTATATGGATTGTTCACGCCCACAATTTGTCTTGTCCATGTCCTTTTTGTGATAACTATACCAGAAGTAATTTGTAATGATTTCCGAGGATCCCTCAAATTAGGGCAATCAAGTACAACAAATATATCTTCCCCTCTTCCTTCCAACGGGGTGAATCAGACCTCAGTACATATATAAATGCATGTTGGGATACCATGCAATTATGACATTTTTATTTGTCTCACTCAAAAGAGCCATCCTCGCTGATTAACTTTCAGTAGTAGCCTTGGGCAAGTATGATAACACACAACATGAGCCCCATTTAATCACCAGCATCTCCATAGCCTACGGAATCGGGTATAATTGCAATTGCCAACTCCATACATTTGTTCATGGGAACCTGTGCTATCTTGGGAATGCCTTTTTTCAGCTATTTTCACAGCATTTAACTGATACTCACACCAATTAAAAATGCTGAGTGACTCAACCTCACAGGCTAGAGGTTGTGGACCTCTGTCTATTCACATACACATTCATGCTACAAATGTCATGCTTCACAAACACGGTAAATACAATTATCCTGTGATACATACACAGAAGTCATAGTAGATTAGCATATTTCCTTTAAGGCATTCCTTTTACTCGTTTTTTCTTTTTATTCATCTGGTAATTAAGGCAGTGACAAGTTGTTGTTTAGACGACTCTGCCTGACTGTCTCCACTGACAGGGTCTTTCCTGTCAGAATTCTGCCTTGGTTATTAAGTTCCCTTTTGATCTTCCCAGACAGACTCACTATCAGCATACAGTATCCCACGTCTTCATCTTACTCAGCCCTAGCTGGGTAAACTCTGAGGCTTTTCATCTGGGAACATGATGTGTCTATGTCTGTGTTTCACACTGTCATCAGGTTTGTCTCTACAAATAACATGAGGAGAGACTAAAAGTTTGTTTAGAACATTTACTAAGTCCAAAAGAGATCCTCTTACACCCAGGGATATTTTGTTGCAGTCTCTGACCTAGATTCGGGTATCAAACCCACCCGGACACTTTTTTTTATGTTGCAAATTCTTTGAGCAATTTTCAATGATATTGGCATACTAATCAAAAATCTAATGATACAAGCTCATAATCTTTTGCATCTTTATTTATTTAAATGCTGTTATTAATTTTTCAAAACCCCTGATTGTTATGCAAGAAATTGCATTAATTAATCATTAAAGGGCAACTCCGACACTTTTCGTTATCTTCGCAACAAACTAGTGTCTACATACACTACTGTTCAAAAGTTTGGGGTCACTTAGAAATTTCCTTGTTTTTGAAAGAAAAGCACATTTTTTTGCCCATTAAAATAACATCAAATTGATCAGAAATACAGTGTAGACATTAAATGTTGTAAATGACTATTGTAGCTGGAAATGGCTGATTTTTTATGGAATGTCTACATAGGCGTACGGAGGCCCAATATCAGCAACCATCACTCCTGTGTTCCAATGGCACGTTGTGTTATCTAATCCAAGTTAATCATTTTAAAAGGCTAATTGATCATTATAAAACCCTTTTGCAATTATGTTAGCACAGCTGAAAACTGTTGTTCTGATTAAAGAAGCAATAAAACTGTCCTTCTTTAGACTAGTTGAGTATCTGGAGCATCGGCGTTTGTGGGTTTGATTACAGGCTCAAAATGGCCAGAAACAAAGAACGTTCTTCCGAAACTCATCAGTCTATTCTTGTTCTGAGAAATGAAGGCTATTCCATGCGAGAAATTGCAAAGAAACTGAAGATCTCGTACAATCCAATTTGTAAGTCGCTCTGGATAAGAGCGTCTGCTAAATGACTTAAATGTAAATGTAAATGTCTGTGTACTAATCCTTTCACAGAACAGCGCAAACGGGCCCTAACCAGAATAGAAAGAGGAGTGGGAGGCCCCGGTGCACAACTGAGCAAGAGGTACATTAGAGTGTCTAGTTTGAGAAATAGACGCCTCACAAGTCCTCAAATGGCATCTACATTAAATAGTACCCCAAAAGCAGTGGTTAAGGGCACTGTACTGCAGTGCCAGCTGTGCCACCAGAGACTCTGGGTTCGCGCCCAGGCTCTGTCGTGACCGGGAGGTCTGTGGGACTTGGCCGGTAGGGATATCCTTGTCTCATCGTGCACCAGCGACTCCTGTGGCAGGCCGGGTGCAGTGCGCGCTAAACAATGTTGCCAGGTGCACGGTGTTTCCTCTGACACATAGGACCTTTTAATATATTTTTAACCACAGATCATAGAAATGCCCTACATATGTAGACACTGGTTTGGTGCTGGAGATAATGAATATGAGATTGAAAAGTAGCGGAGTTGCCCTTTAATAATGGAAATGTTCAGTCCTCAAAGTTCTCAAAATATGTGAGTTTAAAAAACGATGCCTCATTCATGATGTTTCATTTTGTTTCCCTTAGCGTTGTGTGGTGGTTATATCTTTGGTAAAAAAGGAACCATACTCTCCCCTGGGTTTCCTGATTTCTACCCAAACTCATTGAACTGCACATGGACAATAGAGGTGTCTCATGGCAAAGGTAAGCCTCACGAATAGCTGTCTAATGTAAGTACCAACCAATAATTTGTTGCAGCAACTGAGTGAGTAAAATCCGCTGTGACTGGCCCTACAGCACCCCATTTGAATGATGAGTCTCTATATTCTCATTAACATTAAGCCCCAGCCCTCCCTTAGGGCTGGTGTGACGTGGAGACAGGGTTTTTGATGTGTGACTTAGGGAGGCCTAATCTTATCTGAAACTCTCCAGGAGTGCAGCTGCTCTTCCATACGTTCCACCTGGAGGACTCCCATGATTACCTCCTCATCACAGAGGACGGCAGCTTCACGGAACCCGTGGCCCGGCTCACTGGCTCCGTCCTGCCCCCCTCCATCAAGGCCGGCTTGTTTGGAAACTTTAGCGCCCAGCTCCGCTTTGTCTCCGACTTCTCCATGTCCTATGAAGGTTTCAACATGTCCTTCTCAGGTGGGTGTCACATATTGTGTATAAAGGGTAATCAGTTGTTGCGGATACATTTTAAGAGTTCCTTTCAAGTAGATTCAAAGATATGAGGTCACTTCAGTGATTAACATTGGTGTAAAGTACTTAAGTAAAAATACTTGAAAGTACTACTTGAGTTGTTTATTTAGGGTAACTGTACTTTACTTTATTATTCATATTTTTGACTACTTTTACTTCACTGCATTCCTTAAGAAAATATTACTCTTTTTACTCCATACATTTTCCCCGACACCCAAAAGTACTTGTACCATTTGGAATGCTTAGCAGGACAGGACAATGGTCCAATTCATGCACTTATCAACAGAACATCCCTGGTCATCCCTTCAGCCTCTGATCTGGCGGACTCACTAAACACAGATGCTTCATTTGTAAATGATGTTGGAATGTTGGTGCTGTCTGGTTTGCTTAATAATATAAAGAATTTGAAATTATTTATACTTTTACTTTTGATACTTAAGTATATTTTAAACCAAATACTTTTAGACATTGACTCAAATAGAATTTTACTGGGTGACTTTCAATATTGTCATTTTCTATTAAGTTATCTTTACTTTTACTCAAGTATGACAATTGGGTACTTTTTCCACCACTGGTGATTAGAACACTGTTTTTGATGAAAAATGGATTGAGAACCCAGCCGACTATTAAGTCAATGTGAAACAGTAACAGTTGAGACGTCATTAGATCAAATACTGAAATAGTTGGTATTTATTTATAGTGCAGGTGATGGAGAAGACTGGCTCCAGAGTTGTATCTACAAAGATATACATACTTCAAACATGACAAAAATACTTAAAGGCTGTGTTTTGTTTCATATGTGTACAACAGCTGATGAAATGAACACTGTAAAAGTGTAATAAAAATGTGATCACTGTTATTTTTGATAGTTGCTGGTTGGAAACACGACCTACACATGACCTTCTAAACAGCAGGTTTTGCATGGGTGGAGTTTTGGCTTGCCTGGTGACATCATCGGGTGGTATAAGTGAATCGACCAATAACAATACGATTTCCGAACCTCTTTGCCAATAACAGATAGTTTTCTGGTTACAGTGCATTCAGAAAGTATTCAGATCCCTTGACTTTTTCCACATTTTGTTATATTGCAGCCTTAATCTAAAATCGATTAAATTGTTTTTCCACCCTCATCAATCTACACGTAAAACCCCATAATGACAAAGCAAAAACAGTTGTTTTTAAATTTTGCCAAATGTATTAGGAAAACTCCCCAGAAATATTACATTTACATAAATATTCAGATTCAGTACTTTGTTGAAGTACCTTTGGCAGCGATTACAGCCTCGAGTGTTCTTGGGTATGACACTACAAGCTTGGCACACCTGTATTTGGGGAGTTTCTCCCATTCTTCTCTGCAGATCCTTTCAAGCTCTGTCAGGTTGGATAGGGAGCGTTGCTGCACAGCTATTTTGAGGTCTCTCCAGAGATTTCAATCAGGTTCAAGTCCGGGTTCTGGCTGGGCCACTCATGCACATTCAGAGACTTGTCCCGAAGTCACTCCTGCGTCCTGAGGTCCTAAGCGCTCTGGAGCAGGTTTTAATCAAGGATCTCTCTGTTCTTTGCTCCGTTCATCTTTTCCTCAATCCTAACTAGTCTCCCTGTCCTTGCTGCCGAAAAACATCCCCACAGCATGATGCTGCCACCGCCATGCTTCACTGTAGGGATGGTGCAAGGTTTCCTCCAGACGTGACGCTTGGCATTCAGTCCAAAGAGAAACAAGATTCTCTGGTCTGAGAGTCATGAGCCTTTTACTGAGGAGTCGCTTTGGTCTGGCCACTCTACCATAAAGGCCTGATTAGTAGAGTGCTGCAGAGATGGTTGTCCATCTGGAAGGTTCTCCCATCTCCAGAGGAACTCTGGAGCTCTGTCAGAATGACCATCGGGTTCTTGGTCACCTCCCTGACCAAGGCCCTTCTCCCCTGATTGCTCAGTTTGGCAGGGTGGCCAGGTCTAGGTAGAGCCTTGGTGGTTCCAAACTTCTTCCATTTAAGAATGATGGAGGCCACTGCATTCTTGGGGTCCTTCAATGCTGCAGACATTTTTTGGTACCCTTCCCCAGATCTGTGCCTCGACACAATCGTGTCTCAGAGCTCTACAGACAATTCCTTCGACCTCATGGCTTAGTTTTTGCTCTGACATGCACTGTCAACTGTGGGACCTTATATAGACAGGGCTGTGCCTTTCCAAATCATGTCCTGTCAATTCAATTTACTGCAGGTGACTCCAATCAAGTTGTAGAAACATCTCAAGGACAATCAATGGAAACAGGATGCACCTGAACTCAATTTCGAGTCTCATAGCAAAGGGTCTGAATACTTTAATATACATCTTCAATGTAAATGTAAATACCTATTTTCGCTTTGTCATTATGCGGTATTGTGTGTAGAATGATGAGGAAATAAATGAATTTAATACATTTTAGAACAAGGCTGTAATATAACAAAATGTGGAAAAAGGGAAAGGGTCTGAATATCTTCTGAATGCACTGTATTGTAAATATCCCTCCCATTTGTCTTCTCCATTCAAGGATTGATCCACTCTGTGTTTAATGCATTGCTTTTGCGCCCTTCCCCTCCCCTCTCAGACAACTCCTAGACAGTCCTCGCAAATGTCTTGAGAAAATGTGTCGTTTTTTGGAAAATTACTATTTTTGTTTATTTTTGACCATTTTAATGGAAAACTATCACAGTAAGTTACCGTAACTGTTACCCAGAAACTATTTGATATTGAGATAAAAATGGCTGCATTGGGCCTTCAAACTTGGTTGCAAAATAATAAACTTGCTCTGCCAATAATATAATAACCCGACTCGAGTACAAAGACAAAAGCACTTCAAACACAGGGCAAAATGCCCATAAACATCTGAGTATGGCAGAGTTATAGTAACAGCACGTTACCTAGACAAACAGCCCTGCATGAGGATTGGGGAATCCTAAATAATAACCCCATTACCAGGGATAAATCATTTATACCTTTACATAGGTACATTCCCACAGAACAATGATAACACACTTTAAAGTTATTGCAATTACCCAATGAACATTCCAGTGGTCAACGCGTTTATGAAAAAAACAAACATTATTAGCATAAACATTAACGTTTCCAATAAACAATGACAACACCTCAGAGAAACGGGAGAAACCTAATAATGAGAGACGTGCCTAACGCCTCGATCACACCGACAGTGTGAGAGTCACGCAGCATCATCTGGGCACTGTTTGTGTGTAACAACAGTTCAACATTCACCTTCTGCTACCATTTCTGTCCAGTCGTCCACGCATACAGTTTGACGCATACGTTCGATAAATCCAACATATGCATCACACATAACGTACTACAACTACCTCTGCAAGGCTGCAAGGCAAATGCAGTGTTATATTGGGAATTAATGTACTTCTGCTGTACCAAAATGCAATGATGATGTCGGTGTGATCGAAGCGTAAAGCTGTGGTCTTCACCGGTGAGCTCAAGTAGGAGCCAGTTCACGTTGGTGGTGAGTAGAGAACAGGACAGGTTGGCTTTACCAAACAGAGGTAATACTAACATTTCAAAATAAATAATAATTATGAATAATTATGGGAAACCGAGGCTTTCTGAAGGCTCCATAGTTTCCCCAAATTGTGCTGAAAAACAGTTCATTTTTCGGAGCTTCATTATTTGTTCGCAATACACATTAGTGACATCTGCTGGTCAGCAATAAATATCAGTGTGTGAACATCAGATAGATGTTTATTTCTCCAGATTTCAGATATTCCAAGTTCCGTCTTGCATGTGAACTCGGCAGAAGTTAACTGCTTAGGCTCATTCACAATGACAGTGTTTTGCATTTTGGTACACAAGAAGTACATTCTTTTCCAATGAAACGCTGCGTTTGCCTTGCACGATTGCGTTGCTGAGCGTTCTGATGAATGCGCACCATTTTGCGTAAAAACACTGTAGATGAGTTCGAGGCGCAAGCAATTTCGATACATGCTTTGATGCTCCGGAATCAAACGTAACATCACTTATGATAACCAGACCCTTTTACCGACCAGAGTTTGATTACAAAACACACAAAGGATAGCATGGTTAGCAAGCAATGTTCATACTAGCTGAACATTCTCAGCTCCACCATATGTAGGCTATGTAATTGTGTCGATTAGTTTTGGCGGAGTGACATCAGACGATACTGTAAAAATGTCCATTCTTTAAATCGTACCTATGTTTGTCCGGTGTAAAGTCGGTTTTTGGATAAAAACGTCATTCAATGTGACTAAATTGCACCGCGTAATCCACTATTTTCCAATCAAGTATGAAGTTAGTGACTTCAAACATGCTCAATACTTTAAGAACTATCAATTGTGTCATGCTTACTTTGTACCTGTGCTTCTCTTGATTGTAGTCAGTGGGAGTTGACATCCATAGTTTTTGATAAAAAAAAAAAAAAATAGCCTTTACGCATCCCCTGACAAAACGACTAAATATTCCGTGCAATGACGGGTTGCTCCTTATGTTATCTGCTTCCTTGGCGGAGGTCGTTTAAAATGTGATGTGATTTTAATCCCAAAATATGGATCGCAGCACCCAAAGAAAATAATGCCTTAACACAGGACAAACATAGGTAGGCTACAAGACATTCATTTAAGACTCTTATGACTCAATGTAGTTGGAGGTATACTCCACCAAAACTCATCACCACTCAACTCCATTGTAATAGTGGAGTTGAGACTTTTCAGCTATGCTAGTACCAAACAATTAGTCTGTTTGTGTTGGGAGAAGCCCAACAGGTGTTGATAACTCCAAGGCATATCATCACACATTGTTATTTTCTAAAAACCTCTTAAGGATCGGACCCTTTTTTACATTTTCGCCTAAAATAACATACCCAAACCTAGCTGCCTGTACTGTAGCCCAGGATCTGAATCAAGGATATGCATATTCTTACATTTACATTACATTTAAGTCATTTAGCAGACGCTCTTATCCAGAGCGACTTACAAATTGGTGCATTCACCTTATGACATCCAGTGGAACAGTAGTGCATCTAAATCTTTTAAGGGGGTGAGAGGGATTACTTTATCCTAACCTAGGTATTCCTTAAAGAGGTGGGGTTTCAGGTGTCTCCGGAAGGTGGTGATTGACTCCGCTGTCCTGGCGTCGTGAGGGAGTTTGTTCCACCATTGGGGGGCCAGAGCAGCGAACAGTTTTGACTGGGCTGAGCGGGAACTGTACTTCCTCAGTGGTAGGGAGGCGAGCAGGCCAGAGGTGGATGAACGCAGTGCCCTTGTTTGGGTGTAGGGCCTGATCAGAGCCTTGAGGTACTGAGGTGCCGTTCCCCTCACAGCTCCGTAGGCAAGCACCATGGTCTTGTAGTGGATGCGAGCTTCAACTGGAAGCCAGTGGAGAGAGCGGAGGAGCGGGGTGACGTGAGAGAACTTGGGAAGGTTGAACACCAGACGGGCTGCGGCGTTCTGGATGAGTTGTAGGGGTTTAATGGCACAGGCAGGGAGCCCAGCCAACAGCGAGTTGCAGTAATCCAGACGGGAGATGACAAGTGCCTGGATTAGGACCTGCGCCGCTTCCTGTGTGAGGCAGGGTCGTACACTGCGGATGTTGTAGAGCATGAACCTACAGGAACGGGCCACCGCCTTGATGTTAGTTGAGAACGACAGAGTGTTGTCCAGGATCACGCCAATGCGATTCGCCACCTGGTCATCAGAAGGGGGAAAGGAGAAGATTAATTGTGTGTCGTCTGCATAGCAATGATAGGAGAGACCATGTGAGGTTATGACAGAGCCAAGTGACTTGGTGTATAGCGAGAATAGGAGAGGGCCTAGAACAGAGCCCTGGGGGACACCAGTGGTGAGAGCACGTGGTGTGGAGACGGATTCTCGCCACGCCACCTGGTAGGAGCGACCTGTCAGGTAGGACGCAATCCAAGCGTGGGCCGCGCCGGAGATGCCCAACTCGGAGAGGGTGGAGAGGAGGATCTGATGGTTCACAGTATCGAAGGCAGCCGATAGGTCTAGAAGGATGAGAGCAGAGGAGAGAGAGTTAGCTTTAGCAGTGCGGAGCGCCTCCGTGATACAGAGAAGAGCAGTCTCAGTTGAATGACTAGTCTTGAAACCTGACTGATTTGGATCAAGAAGGTCATTCTGAGAGAGATAGCGGGAGAGCTGGCCAAGGACGGCACGTTCAAGAGTTTTGGAGAGAAAAGAAAGAAGGGATACTGGTCTGTAGTTGTTGACATCGGAGGGATCGAGTGTAGGTTTTTTCAGAAGGGGTGCAACTCTCGCTCTCTTGAAGACGGAAGGGACGTAGCCAGCGGTCAGGGATGAGTTGATGAGCGAGGTGAGGTAAGGGAGAAGGTCTCCGGAAATGGTCTGGAGAAGAGAGGAGGGGATAGGGTCAAGCGGGCAGGTTGTTGGGCGGCCGGCCGTCACAAGACGCGAGATTTCATCTGGAGAGAGAGGGGAGAAAGAGGTCAGAGCACAGGGTAGGGCAGTGTGAGCAGAACCAGCGGTGTCGTTTGACTTAGCAAACGAGGATCGGATGTCGTCGACCTTCTTTTCAAAATGGTTGGAGGGAGGAGAAGGTGGCAAAGAGCTTCCTAGGGTTAGAGGCAGATGCTTGGAATTTAGAGTGGTAGAAAGTGGCTTTAGCAGCAGAGAGAGAAGAGGAAAATGTAGAGAGGAGGGAGTGAAAGGATGCCAGGTCCGCAGGGAGGCGAGTTTTCCTCCATTTCCGCTCGGCTGCCCGGAGCCCTGTTCTGTGAGCTCGCAATGAGTCGTCGAGCCACGGAGCGGGAGGGGAGGACCGAGCCGGCCTGGAGGATAGGGGACATAGAGAGTCAAAGGATGCAGAAAGGGAGGAGAGGAGGGTTGAGGAGGCAGAATCAGGAGATAGGTTGGAGAAGGTTTGAGCAGAGGGAAGAGATGATAGGATGGAAGAGGAGAGAGTAGCGGGGGAGAGAGAGCGAAGGTTGGGACGGCGCGATACCATCCGAGTAGGGGAAGTGTTGGATGAGAGCGAGAGGGAAAAGGATACAAGGTAGTGGTCGGAGACTTGGAGGGGAGTTGCAATGAGGTTAGTGGAAGAACAGCATCTAGTAAAGATGAGGTCGAGCGTGTTTCCTGCCTTGTGAGTAGGGGGGGAAGGTGAGAGGGTGAGGTCAAAAGAGGAGAGGAGTGGAAAGAAGGAGGCAGAGAGGAATGAGTCAAAGGTAGACGTGGGGAGGTTAAAGTCGCCCAGAACTGTGAGAGGTGAGCCGTCCTCAGGAAAGGAGCTTATCAAGGCATCAAGCTCATTGATGAACTCTCCGAGGAACCTGGAGGGCGATAAATGATAAGGATGTTAAGCTTGAAAGGGCTGGTAACTGTGACAGCATGGAATTCAAAGGAGGCGATAGACAGATGGGTAAGGGGAAAAGAGAGAATGACCACTTGGGAGAGATGAGGATCCCGGTGCCACCACCCCGCTGACCAGAAGCTCTCGGGGTGTGCGAGAACACGTGGGCAGACGAAGAGAGAGCAGTAGGAGTAGCAGTGTTGTCTGTGGTGATCCATGTTTCCGTCAGTGCCAAGAAGTCGAGGGACTGGAGGGAGGCATAGGCTGAGATGAACTCTGCCTTGTTGGCCGCAGATCGGCAGTTCCAGAGGCTACCGGAGACCTGGAACTCCACATGGGTCGTGCGCGCTGGGACCACCAGATTAGGGTGGCCGCGGCCACGCGGTGTGGAGCGTTTGTATGGTCTGTGCAGAGAGGAGAGAACAGGGATAGACAGACACATAGTTGACAGGCTACACAAGAGGCTACGCTAAATCAAAGGAGATTGGAATGACAAGTGGACTACACGTCTCGAGTGTTCAGAAAGTTAAGCTTACGTAGCAAGAATCTTATTGACTAAAATGATTAAAATGAACAGTACTGCTGAAGTAGGCTAGCTGGCAGAGGCTGCGTTGTTGACTATGTAGGCTAGCTGGCAGTGGGTGCGTTGTTGACACTACACTAATCAAGTCGTTGGAGCTGTGAGGGGAACGGCACCTCAGTACCTCCAGGCTCTGATCAGGCCCTACACCCAAACAAGGGCACTGCGTTCATCCACCTCTGGCCTGCTCGCCTCCCTACCACTGAGGAAGTACAGTTCCCACTCAGCCCAGTCAAAACTGTTCGCTGCTCTGGCCCCCCAATGGTGGAACAAACTCCCTCACGACGCCAGGACAGCGGAGTCAATCACCACCTTCCGGAGACACCTGAAACCCCACCTCTTTAAGGAATACCTAGGATAGGATAAAGTAATCCTTCTCACCCCCCTTAAAAGATTTAGATGCACTATTGTAAAGTGGCTGCTCCACTGGATGTCATAAGGTGAATGCACCAATTTGTAAGTCGCTCTGGATAAGAGCGTCTGCTAAATGACTTAAATGTTCCGTTGAGTGTAATAGGTTCTACTGTGCTGCTATTCGGGGCTAGCTGGCTAGCTAGCAGTGTTGATTACGTTACGTTGCGTTAAAAGAACGACAATAGCTGGCTAGCTAACCTAGGAAATCGCTCTAGACTACACAATTATCTTTGATACAAAGACGGCTATGTAGCTAGCTATGTAGCTAGCTACGATCAAACAAATCAAGCCGTTGTACTGTAATGAAATGAAATGAAAAAAATGTGATACTACCTGTGGAGTGAAGCGAAATGCGACCGGAATGTTGAGTGCGGAAGTTCTGTTCGGTAGACGTTGGCTAGCTGTTGGCTAGCTAGCAGTGTCTCCTACATTAAGGACGACAAATAGCTGGCTAGCTAACCTCGGTAAATTAAGATAATCACTCTAAAACTACACACTCTAAACTACACAATTATCTTGGATACGAAGACAGCAAAGACAACTATGTAGCTAGCTAACACTACACTAATCAAGTCGTTCAGTTGAGTGTAATAGTTGTGCTGCTAATCGGTAGACGGTGGACGGTGGACGTTAGCTAGCTGGCTAGCTGCAGGGCAGATAGCAGAGTAGACTGCGTTAGGACGACGAAATACGATAATTACGCAATTATCTATGATACAAAGACGGCTATGTAGCTAGCTAAGAAGAAATTGCTAAGGTTAGACAAATCAAACCGTTGTACTATAATGAAATGTAATGAAATGTAATACTACCTGCGGACCGAGTGCAGATGCGACCGCTCGCTCCAACCCGGAAGTGGTAACCGGAAGTGGTAATATTCTTGATACCATTTGAAAGGAAACACTTTGAAGTTTGTGTAAATGTGAAATTAATGTAGGAGAATATAACACACTAGATCTGGTAAAAGATAATACAAAGAAAAAAACATGCTTTGTTTTGTTTTTTGTTCCAACTTTGAAATGCAAGCGGAAGGTCACAATGTATTAGGTTAGGCGCAATTTCAATTTTGGCCACTAGCTGGTATCAGTGTATGTGCAAAGTTTTACACTGATCCAATGAACCATTACATTTCTGTTCAAAATGTTGTTCAGGTCTGCCCAAATGTGCCTAATTGGTTTATTGATACATTTTCAAGTTCATAACTGTGCACTCTCCTTAAACAATAGCATGGTATTATTTCACAGCTATTTTAAATTGGACAATGCAGTTAGATTGACAAGAATTTAAGCTTTGTGCCAATATCAGAAATGTCCTGAGAAATGTTCTTGTTACTTACTGTACAACCTCATGCTAATCGCATTAGACTACGATATCTCAACTGTCCCGCCAGGAGGACCGATCCTGTAGAGCAGGTATTCCCAAACTGGGAATATGTCAAATAAAAATGTGATTCACATGTTTTTTTAAATTAGAATAATAATATTTATAAAAATAAAATATCAAAATCTTCACATTTTCAAACAATCCATTTAGATTTTCCAACGGGGCTATACATTTGGGTGAGGTTTTTTTCTCGCCTGAGTAGCCTCGTTTCACTGACAAAAATAAAAATAAACCATCTAGTGTACATCGAAATAACAACACAATGTCAAATACAGCTAGCGTAATCAAATAATTAACATCTAATCACATTAACCGTTACTCTCTCGCAGGATTCCCACTAACGGTCCGTATGTAGCCAAACGTAGCTGCTGCTCATTCTGTTTGCTTGAAAATGAATAAATGGTAAAAATAAAAAATAAAGGTAAGGCCAGCGTCCATAGAGACACATACCAGCAGTACTACACCTGCACCTGTCGACGACATAAGTTATTTTGCTTCCACGAGCACATCCAATGCTAGCATCAGTAATTCTACATTTGTTGTTATCCCAGCTAGCATGGACACTAACAGTTGTGAATCTTATGCAGCCAAGAGCTACTGCCTCCTTACCTGGTATAGCACTGAAAAACAGACCTGGATGTTGGACCATCAAAGAGGCTCAAATATGATGAGAACTACATTGATTTGGGGTTCACTTATATTGGGAGTAGTGCCTTTCCTCAGCCACAGTGTGTTATATGTGCAAAAGTACTATCTCACAACTCGATGAAACCTTCAGTCTTGCGCAGACATTTAGAAATAAAAGATGCCAATTTGAAAAACAAGCCACTGGCGTTTTTTGAGTGAGAATTAAGACAACTTTTGAGTAGTAAGACCTGTATAAAAGCAACAGATACCATTAATAAGAAGGGGCTAGAAGTTTCGTATATGGTGAGCTACCGAGTGGCTAGGACAGGCAAGCCCTATACTATTGTGGAGGACTTAATTCTTCCTGCTGCCGCCAATATGGCTGGGACAATGCTGGGGGAAAAGGCCAAAAAAACTATACAGACAATGCCTTCATCAAACAATACTGTTTCACGAAGCATCAGTGACACGGCAGGAGATGTTTTGAAAGAATTACTGCTTTGCATACAAGCCGGTGAATTCTATGCGTTACAGCTGGATGAGTCAACAGACGTGGTGGGCACAGCTCCTGCTATATGTCTGTTACGTTTATGGGGGGTCAATTAAAGAAGACATCCTCTTCTGCAAACCACTGGAAACAAGGACAACAGGAGACGATATTTTTTAAGTACTGGAAAGCTTTGTGACATCAAATGAACTTTGGTGGTCAAGATGTGTTGTCATCTCTACTGATGGTGCAAAAGCCATGACAGGGAGACATAGTGGAGTGGTAACGCACGTGCAAGCAGTTGCTCCCGATGCCACTTGGGTACACTGCAGCATCCACCAAGAGGCTCTGCTGCCAGGGGAATACCTGACAGCTTGAAAGACGTTTTGGACACTACAGTGAAAATTGTTAACTTTGTTAAAGCAAGGCCCATGAACTCTTGTGTATTTTCTGCACTATGCAATGATATGGGCAGCGACCATACAGAAGTGTGCTGGTTATCAAGGGGCAAAGTATTGACACGTTTTTTTTTTAAATTGAGAGACGAGCTTGAAGTTTTCTTTACTGACCATCATTTTCACTTGTCTGACCGCTTGCATGATGACGAGTTTCTCACACGACTGGCCTATCGGGGGAAAGTTTTTTCTCGCCTGAATGATCTGAATCTAGGATTACAGGGACTCTCCGCAACTATATTCAATGTGCGGGACAAAACTGAGTCTATGATTAAGAAGTTCTGCTCTTCTCTGTCTGCATTAACAAAGACCATCCTCAATGCCCTGCCTCCAGCCCACTTACCGATATCTGTATAAGAGAGCCGGATCGAAATTGCGACCAGTGGTTCTATGAAAATTGAATTTAATCAGAAGCCACTGCCATATTTCTGGATTGGGCTGCGCTCAGAGTATCATGCCTTGTCAAATTGCGCTGTTAAGACACTGATGCCCTTTTCAACCACATACCTATGTGAGAGTGGGTTCTCGGCCCTCATTAGCATGAAAACTAAATACAGGCACATACTGTGGGTGGAAAATTATTTAAGACTGAGACTCTCCATTTCAACCCAACATTGCAGAGTTATGTGCATCCTTTCAAGCACACCCTTCACATTAACCTGTGATGAGTTATTCACAATTTTTGATTAACAAATATAATTTTATATGTAAGATGGCTAAATAAAGAGCAAAATGATTGATTGTTATTATATTATTATTTGTGCCCTGGTCCTATAAGAGTTCTTTGTCACTTCCCGCGAGCCGGGTTGTGACAAGAATTCCCACCTATTTTTATGTTTAATAAATGTATCGTATAGTGTGTGTGTGGCAGGCTTATTACAATGATGGCAAAATCAACATTTGAGAGTGCGCTGACCCTGGTGCTAGAGGGGATATGCGGCTGGAGGTTGAAAGTTTGAAGGGGTACGGGACTATAAAAAGTTTGGGAACCACTGCTGTAGAGGTTACAAGGTACACACATAATGAGCCATATATAATTTAAAAAATGTATTTCAACATTTAAAAAAACTAAATGATACTACAATCAAATGATTGTAAATCTGTATTTTAGTACTAATGTGGATTTTATTTAGAGCTTCTTTTTTTTGCAAAAATAAGTCTGTTTTGGTACATTTGTTTTCCAGATAACATTATTTAAATGAAGTTGACATTTTGCTGTGATAGTTTTTTTTTCAAATAGTTTGTTTTTTGGGTCAAAATGACCCCAGTTAAATTATGTTAGCAGTTTGAGGGTTAGGAAACATGTTGGTGTATTCCACAGAGTACAGCCTAGAACCTTGTGAAGATCCAGGAGTGCCAGCCTACAGTCGGCGAGTTGGGTTCCAGTTTGGAGTGGGGGACTCGCTCATTTTTTCCTGCTTCCCGGGTTATCGTTTGGAGGGGGACCACAAGATCACTTGCCTGGGGGGAGGCCGGAGGGTCTGGAGTGGAGCCCTGCCAAGGTGTGTGGGTAGGTGGACACATGCTTTCATTTCATTTGGACAAACTGAGAATACTTGTACTTTGAAATAACTTGTACTGTACTTTGCCAACGGCAGGAGAATGAGCTATACTGAGCATACAGTATAATGCAAGTCCATGAGCTAGTTTCTAATGATTGATTTCCCTACATTTCTGAATATTGTCAAATGGTTAACTTACAATCTCAAAAATATTACCCAACTGCTTCCAGTTAAGCATACTTCTATAAGCAGAGCATGGAACCAGGGCAGAGTTAGAAACCACAAATGATCTGGCTGTCATTTTGTCATCCCCTACAAAGAGCCATGTGTTTTCTCATAAAAAGTTCAGTAGAGAGAATTAGGCAATAACCCCACGAGAACCGAACTAGAGTTTAAGCTCACATGGCTCAAGGTCTACAGGCAGAATTTGCTTTTATACCTGAGGTACAACATCAGAATATTAACTACAAGGACATCCAGTCCCAGCACAGCCCCGAGCCTTGGTGACCAACACACACTTAATGCAGAGAGCTGTTCATTAATTCATATTCCCCTCAAGTTTCTGTTGTGGAGATTCATCAAAATTCCAGCAGGGGAAACATCTGATTGGCCCATCAGTGGATAACAGGTCGCAGCTGCTGAAGTATTCTGGGTTCAACCTGCTGAACATTTGTGGTGAACTCTCCTCTTAGGGTTAAACGGCTCCTTTAATGCCCCTATTCAGATTCATAACAGACAGATATGACTTTTCTCACAGGTCTTTTCTCTCTCTCTCTCTCTCTCTCTCTCTCTCTCTCTCTCTCTCGCTCTCTCTCTCTCTCTCTCTCGTTGTTTGGAATGAGCAGTGTCTAGTGTGTAGGGAAATATGACAGTTCTCTAAAGATAATCAAGACATTTTTTCTGACTTTAAACCCAGATTGCCATGAAATGTCTTAATATCATATTCTCTCTCTCTCTTGCTTATTTTCTCTCGCTCTCACTTTCTCTCGCTCGCTCTGCCTAGCTGAATGTGGAACCACTACCGTTGGGAGCGAGGGGGTTCTGCTATCACCCAATTACCCATCCAATTATGACAATAACCATGAGTGCATTTACCGCATTGAGACGGAGGCAGGGAAGGGCATCCGTGTCACGGCCACTAACTTCCTGCTCCATGAGGGGGATTACCTGAAGGTGAGTCTCACATCACTCATCCACAACACTGGATATTTACTCCGCAGATGTTACATATCAATACATCCCAATGCATAGTCTTCTCACTGCAAGGTGTTCAAATAGTTAATAAAGGACTCAATGTGAGACTTTTTCACTGCAGCATCAACTTTTTGAATGCAGTTATGGTCCAATGTAACCCGTAAGAGACCAGAGGTAGTGACTCAGTCAAATCATGAATTATTAATGCATTCATTAAAATTACATGATGCCAGAGCTTGAGGCATAGAGAGGCCAATGAGAAAATGTGTATCAAATCTTACAGTAGTGCATAACAACATAATAACTGGTTATAAAGTGGCGGGATTGTCCTTTGAAATTCTGTTCAATCTCTTTAAACAGAAAATCTAATCAAACTTTATTGGTCACATGCGCTGAATTACAACAGGTGTAGACTTTACAGTGAAATGCTTACTTACGAGCCCATTCTCAGCAATGCAGAGTTTTTTTAAAGTTTGAAAATATAACAATAACGAGACTATATACAAGGAGTTCTGTTACTGAGTCAATGTGCAGGAGTACGAGGTAGTTGAGGTAATTGAGGTAATACAGTACATGTGGGTAGTGGTAAAAGTGACCCCTAGGAAATCAGGATATATAATAAACAGAGTAGCAGCAGCACATGTGAAGTGTGTGTGTGTGTGTGTGTGTGTGTGTGTGTGTGTGTGTGTGTGTGTGTGTGTGTGTGTGTGTGTGTGTGTGTGTGTGTGTGTGTGAGCGTATGTATTATGTGTGTGTGAGCGTATGTATTGTGTGTGTGTGTTGGAGTGTCAGTGTACAGTAGTGTGTGTGAGTGTGTGGGTAGAGTCTTGTGAGTGTGCATAGAGCAGGTGCAGGAGAGTCAGAGCAAAACAATTAAGATAAATGAAGAAATAATAAAGGGTGTTAATGTAAATAGTCCAGGTAGCCATTTCGTTAACTGTTCAGCAACCTTATGGTCCCAGACTTAGGAACCCCTTGCCGTGCGGTAGCAGAGAGAACAGTCTATGACTTGGGTGGCTGGAGTCTTTGACAATTTTTAGGGTCCACCTACTCAGGTTATTTTTTAATGTTGCTATTTTCTACATTGTAGAATAATAGGGAAGACATCAAAACTATGAAAGAACACATAGGGAATCATGTAGTAACCAAAAAAGTGTTAAACAAATCAAAATATATTTGAGATTTGAGATTCTTCAAATAGCCACCCTTTGCCTTGATGACAGCTTTGCACACTTTTGCCATTCTCTCTACCAGCTTCACCTGCAATGCTTTTCCAACAGTCTTGAATGAATTCCCACATAAATGAGCATGTGTTGGCTGCTTTTCCTTCACTCTGCGCTCCGACTCATCCCAAACCCTCTCAATTTGGTTAAGTTCAGGGGAATTGTGGAGGCCAGGTCATCTAATGCAGCACTCTCCTTCTTGGTAAAATAGTACTTACACAGCCTGGAGATGTGTTGGGTCATTGTCCTGTTGAAAAACAAATGATAGTCCCACTAAGCCCAAACCAGATGAGATGGCGTATCGCTGCAGAATGCTGTGGTAGCCATGCTGGTTAAGTGTGCCTTGAATTCTAAATAAATTACAGACAGTGTCACCAGCAAAGCACTCCCACACCATAACTTCTCTGGGATAGTGTCCCACCTCGCCAACAGCCACTGAAATTGCAGGGCGCCAAATTCAAACAACAGAAATCTCATAATTAAAATTCCTCAGACATACAAGTATTATACACCATTTTAAAGATAAACTTCTTGTTAACCCTGCCACAGTGTCTGATTTCAAAAAGGCTTTACGGCGAAAGCGCACCTTGCGATTATGTTAGGTCAGCACCTAGCCACAGAAAACCATACAGCCTTAGATGATCTTCACTGGATGGCACTCCCAGGACTCCATGTTAGACAATAAATGTGTGTTTTGTTCGATAAAGTTAATCTTTATGTCCAAAAACCTATTGGTGCGTTATGTTCAGAAATGCATTGTCTCAAACAAACATCCTGTGAAAGTGCAGAGAGCCACGTCAAATTACAGAAATACTCATCATAAACATTGATCTAAGATACAAGTGTTATACATACGATTATAGATAAACTTCTCCTTAATGCAACCGCTGTGTCAGATTTCAAAACAACTTTACAGTAAAAGCACACCATGCAATTATGTTAGGTCAGCACCTAGCCACAGAAAAACATACAGCCATTTTCAAACCAAGGAGAGGTGTCACAAAATTCAGATATAGCATTATAAATATTCACTTACCTTTGATGATCTTCATCGGAATGCACTCCCAGGAATGCCAGTTCCACAATAAACTTTTGTTTTGTTCGATAAAGTCCATCATTTATGTTCAAATACCTCCTTTTTGTTTGCGCGTTTAGTTCACAAATCCAAATTCACAAGGCGCAGGCACTTAGTCCAGATGAAAAGTCAAAACAGTTCCCGTTACAGTTTGTAGAAACATGTCAAACGATGTATATAATCAATCTTTAGGATGTTTTTATCATAAATCTTCAATAATATTCCAACCGGACAATTCCTTTGTCTTTAGAAATTAAAAGGAACGCAACTCGCTCTCACGGCCGTGTGCGTGACTTAGCTCATGGCATTCTGCCAGACCTCTGGTTCAAACAGCTCTTATTCGCTCCCCTTCATATCAGAAGCCTGAAACAAAGTTCTAAAGTCTGTTGACATCTAGTGGAAGCCGTAGGAAGTGCAATATGACCCCATAGACACTGTATATTGGATAGGCCATCACTTGAAAAACTACAAACCTCAGATTTCTCACTTCCTGGTTGGATTTTTTCTCCGGTTTTTGCCTGCCATATGAGTTCTGTTATACTCACAGACATCATTCAAACAGTTTTAGAAACGTCAGAGTGTTTTCTATCCAAATCTGCTAATTGTATGCATATTCTAGCTTTTGGGCCTGAGTAGCAGGCAGTTTACTCTGGGCACCTTATTCATCCAAGCTACTCAATACTGCCCCCAGTCCCAAAGAAGATATCACCTCCTCCTCCATGCTTTACGGTGGGAAATGCAGATGTGGAGATCATCCCTTCACCCACACAGCGTCTCACAAAGATACAGCTGTTGGAACCAAAAATCTCAAATTTGGACTCCAGACCAAAGGGCAAATTTCCATCGGACTAATATTCATTGCTCATGTTTCCTGGCCCAAGCAAGTCTCTTCTTATTATTGGTGTCCTTTACTAGTTTTTTATTTACGGCAATTCGACCATGAAGGCCTGATTCACACAGTCTCCTCTGAACAGCTGTTGTTGAGATGTGTCTGTTCCTTGAACTCTGTGAAGCATTTATTTGGGCTGCAATTTCTGAGGCTGGTAACTCTAATGAACTTATCCTCTGCAGCAGAGGTTATTCTGGGTCTTCCATTCCTGTGGCGGTCCTCATGAGAGCCAATTTCATCATAGCGCTGGATGGTTTTCGTGACTGCACTTGTAGAAACTTTCAAAGTTCTTGAAATGTTCCATATTGACTGACCTTCATGTCTTCAAGTAATGATGGACTGTCGTTTCTCTTTGCTTATTTGAGCTGTTCTTGCCATAATATGGACTTTTGCCAAATAGGGCTATCATCTGTGTACTCCACCTACCTTGTCACAACACATCTGATTAACTTTTAAGAAGGCACACCGGTTAATTGAAATGCATTCCAGGTGACTACCTCATGAAGCAGGTTGAGAGAATGGCAAGAGTGTGCAAAGCTGTCATCATGGCAATGGGTGGCTATTTGAAGAATCTCAAATATAAAATATATTTTCATTTGTTTAAAACTTTTTTGGTTACTACATGATTCCTTATGTGTTATTTCATAGTTTTAATGTCTTCACTATTATTCTACAATGTAGAAAATAGTAAAAAAATAAAGAAAAACCCTTGAATGAGTAGGTGTTCTAAAACTTTTGACCGGTAGTGTATGTTATTTGGAATAGGCACCCAACTGGTTATCCGCATTAAAATGTTTCTGCCTTTGTCTTGTCCACTATCCTCTGGAAGCCCAACTTGAAATATTCTCCTGTAGTGTATATATTCATATTATGTATGTACAATATGTATCTACCCATCTGCTCTTTACTATTTTCGTGATGAATTGAATGCTAACTACTCACTCAAACCTCTTACGCTGCCACTCTGCAAATATTGTAATAGTACTGCAAGAGGCTGCATACTGTACAGTATACAGTATGCTATTGAATAGTCTCTTGAATATTAATAGCATTTTGACAAACCTGGGCATTATAGTGTTGTTCTTTAATCAACAGGTGTATGACGGGAAGGATACTTCACATCGTCTTCTTGGCAATTTCTCCAAAACTGACATGTACAATGTCATCATCAACAGTACCTCAAATCACCTCTGGTTTGAGTTCAACAGCAACGGCACTGAAACGAACAAGGGATTCAGACTTACCTACAGCAGTGAGTAGATTATGTCCTCGAGACACAGCCTATATATATATTCCCTGATTCAAGTTTTAGTGGACACATGTTTTTTTAATGTTTAAATGGGCTAAAGCGTCAAATCTGTATTTGTAGGTTTTGACCTTGTCAAGTGTGAAGAACCAGGAACTCCGAATTACGGATACAAGATTCAAGATGACGGCCATTTTGCGAACACTTTTGTGTTGTACAGTTGTAACCCTGGCTATACTCTCCATGGAAGCAGCACTCTGGCATGCCTAAGTGGAGACCGTAGGGTTTGGGACAAACCTTTGCCTTCCTGTCTAGGTGAGTGAGTAGTTGCCGAAAATAGACAAATCAAATCAGAGTTTATTGGTCGCATACACAGATCTGCAGGTGTTATAGCAAATGCAGCTAGTAGAGTGTCTCACAAATACAATACAAATAATACAAATATGTATTAAATAAGAAATCAAGAATTAAGAACCCAGAGAACATATATTATAGTGAGCATGTGTCAGAATCCAGAATATAAATATGTGGTGTGTATAGACAGTATAGAATTTGGAAAGAAAATGGTATTTACTGTAGTAGGTATCATCAGGGAACATTCCCTGATTATGGCGAAACACACCATTTCCATTCCTAAGGAAGATTTAGTTGACATTTCAATTATCAGAGTAATGGTCAAGATGCCCATATCAAAGGATTAATTTTCATCCACTGCATACTTTTGAATATATTATACTATTTTACCAGTCAACATGGACTTTGTTGTGTTGTCTGCATTCTGTCCCACTGTTATTAATATCTTACTGATTCCATAATCTGACGAGCTCTGCCAGTTCCGCTCTCTCAGGCTAACTATGAGTCAAAGCCCCTCCAGTCATACTGTCATTTATACTATACTGAAATATTATACTAGTTAACAGCTATGAACATTTATCCCCTAATGCTGGCTATATTACTGCCCCTAAAGCTATATATGAAGAAACCTTGTGTGTCTCTCTCTTAATTTAAGTAAGGACACTCTGAGCTTTCTGTGCTGGTGAGAACTGATACATTACAGTGTCATTCTTCAGTTCAGCCTCATTCCTTAATTAGCCCAGCTCGGTTCAGACACATTTCTATACTGCAGAAAAGTAGCATGGAAAATGGATGACATTGCCCTAGGCTGTCATTGTATTTTTTCTTTCCTTTGAACGAAGTGACATAATAGGGATATCCTCTTTTCTTTTTCTGTCGTCAGCAGTGAATAAAATAAAACACATACGTATGTGGAGAAGCCAGAGAACATATTAGATTCTTTCAAGTGTGATTATGCAATGTATTATGGGATGTTTATGAATTGGTCTGGTTGATGCCAGAGAGAGAAGCCAGCCTGAGGTTCATCAGGATTAAGACACCTCAAAAGATCAGGGTAGCTTATTTAATTGACTTTCTATTGTGATGATATGAGCCTTCCCTTAACATATTTACACTGAACACTAGGGCTGCTGATGACTATGGTAAAATACACGTTTCGGTTTCCTCATCTAGCTGAATGCGGAGGCCACATTGCAGGTGCAATATCTGGACGGATACTCTCCCCGGGTTACCCTGCACCGTACGACAACAACCTCCACTGTACCTGGTCCATTGAAGCGGACACAGGCAAAACCATTAGGTACAGTATCTCACAATAGGGACACACCCCTTGGAATATGCCATTAGATACACAATAGCCCAATTTTTCTTGACTCCATTTAAATTTGAAGTGAAATCAGCTAGTTTATTGCGAGGCGTGTCTAGTATAGCGGAGCAATTGTTCTGCTGCACATTTGGAAAATGATTTGTGATTAAATGTGCCATTGCTGATTGCATTTCACCCCCACTGCTAGGCCTTCCTTACCATTAGCATATATTCCTTTAGGTCCATTACTGGCTTCTTCAAAACCAAACAATAACCTCCAAAGATAAACCAATTATGCCTACTAGAAATGCCATAGAAATCAGATATGCCAATTCAATTCAAGCAATCTAAGGATCAAGGAGGGGGAGAGATACAATTGACATCGCTGGCTATTGGAATTTTTAAAGAATTCATCCTCTCTCTACTTTGCCGCTGAAAATAATTGAAACATTCCTTTGGCGATCAAGACCGTTCTGATCTAGATGTTTCCTTGGTCTGAGGCATTACTTCAGGACTCATTCGCTAGAACTCCAATGATAATTTTGTATTACAAGTTGGTAACTACCCTTGGTCAGTTGATTTATGGGGTATTGTTGTGTATGTGTTTGTCACAAATGTGAACCAATGGTAATGCCAGACTATAGTATGCAAGGTTCTAATTCTTGAAGAGCTGCATAGTGTATAATTAATCATTCTCTCTCTTTCTATTTAGCCTCCACTTCATAGTGTTTGACACGGAAGTGGCCCATGACATCCTGAAAGTGTGGGACGGTCCAACAGAGGGTGGTATCCTCCTGAAGGAATGGAGTGGGTCAGCTCTGCCCGAGGACACCCACAGCACCTTCAACATCCTAACACTCCAGTTTGACAGTGATTACTTCATCAGCAAGTCAGGCTTCTCCATTCAGTTCTCAAGTAAATAGCACTCTACCTGTCACAACAGACCAGAAGTATTCTGATATGACATTCATACCAGTAACTTTTCAGACAAAGGCTACAGTATGTTTCTTGACATTTCCCTCTCTCAGCCTCGATTTGAACTAGTTTTATGTCTTTTATATACACGTATAAACAACTCTTATGACGAATAAAAACATTTGCACCATAAATATTTCATGCAAATATAAATGAAATGGAACATTGCATTTGCATATAAATGGCAAATATTTTCTGGAACTATTATTTCAAAGACAAGTAGTCTCCACAATTCTGTTTGCTGCCAGTCCAATGATTTCAAATACAATATTATATTATATCATAATCAGCATTTGTCCGATATTTTTTTTAGTTGTATAAATTAAATGCGTGTTGTCAAAATGTCAGCATTTGTCTCATGTTAATATTCATAAGTGATTAATTTGTGTGATTTCAGCTACTACTGCCATGACCTGTAATGACCCTGGGACACCCCAGAATGGGACGCGTTATGGGGATAGTCGGGAGCCCGGGGACACCATCACCTTCCAGTGTGACCCAGGTTACCAGGTCCAGGGCCTGGACAAGATCACCTGTGTACAGCTCAACAACAGGTTCTACTGGCAGCCAGACCCTCCAACCTGTATAGGTATGTTGCTTTGACTTCCACAGTAATGGAGAAATGACTTCACTGTTATTTCTCTTCTTGGCTTGATGTCAGCTAAGGGTTTGTAGAATAGGTAGATGTTCCCTTCAGAATAATTCTGCTGCAAGAAGGTGATTTGGGATGTGTATGCTAGGCCGCTCCGTTGTTTTCATTGAAGGATTTGTGGTATCTGAAAATCCATGTAAACAGTGTTTTATGAACCACCACTCATTTGTGTCTGCTTAATTACTCTATGTTGAATGAGTGACATGGTTATTATTAGAATGAATTAAATGTAACATTAGGAATGTAAACCATGTCTCAGTAGAGTGTGAATCCCCCTGTGAAAAATGATTCATCAGTAACTGAAATGTAATTGGCATTTTCAGCCATTGTCAACCAGTCCTTTTGTCAGACAGCGTGCTTTGTCACTTCTAGTCGTTTGGTATGTTTACCACACCACTAATAATTGTTTGATGGAAGGCCATTTATAGCCAGAATCATTTGTAATGGTGGAAGATTACTAAGATTAGAAAAATGTTGCTCTTACAAACCCTCCCAATCAAGTACATGATTGACAGGATTGAAACTCATTTTGCTTGAATTGACATTCAAACAAGTCTCACACAACGGCAAAAATAAAGAAGCAAAGATGTGAATAACCTTTCTGAATGACAGTGGCAGGGAGGAATTCCATCGCTACTGTTTGTCACTGAACGTCTGTGCATGGTGGCCTGTTTTGTCACTTCAATCAACATAAACAGTTAATGTGATGGAGACAAGTCGTATTAAAACCTGTGTGTTGCCCTCACTCTCCTTGATGTGATAGCTACCTGCGGCGGCAACGTGACAGGCCCTGCTGGGGTGATTCTATCACCCAACTATCCACAGCCGTACCCACCAGGAAAGGAATGTGACTGGAGAATTAAAGTCAACCCTGACTTTGTTATAGCCCTAATTTTCAAAAGGTATGTCACTCCTGCTATGCTGCGAGGCACCGACGGTAATAAGGAGCAAGGTCAAAGAGCAGATGGAAGGAGTGTATCCACTCTGTCTTTGTCAGTTTGGTAATTACTGTAAACAAACATCAAACACATCTGTGTTTGAGGTGAAATAGTTTGCCTTTGTTCAAATATGATCCAAATCAATGTGTGTTACTGTATTACGCCATATACCTAGATGATACCTATAGATGGAATAGCTTTGATGAAATGTACTATAGTTCCACGAATTACAAAGCACCACAACCCACAGGAATTACATAGGCTCAAATGAGAATAATCCCAAAGAACTCTTATCAGTTGATCTCAGATTCATCAGAACATTACTTGCTCACCATACCTCTAATGGCAGTTACAGACTGTACAAACAGGCCCCCACATGCCTGCTTCACAATGTAGGGCCAAGGCGAGCTGAACTGGCCTGGCCTTGCCATAGTTGCTGGGAAGATAAATGTGAATGGGAACATCTGAGCCAACAGAGTATGGTTCTGGTTGGCCCTACGGTGTAATTCAGGCTCAGATTGATGTTATTTGGGATGAATCTTGTCCTGGATTTTCACTAGATGGGCCAGTGGCAAAGTCAAAATTGGCTATATATAATAAAAAGTTATGAAAACAAAAATATTCTTAGGGTTAGGCATAAGGTTAGCAGTGTGGTTAGGTTAGGGTTAGGTTTACAATCAGATTTTATGACTTGGTGGCCAACTAGTGAAACACTGCAGAGCTGCCTCCAGCACATGAATCATCCCAATATATGCCAACCTGTGAATCAGGCATCAGTCTTTAATAAACATTGTTTTCTATTGCATACTTCCAGTTTCAACATGGAGCCCAGCTATGACTTCCTGCACATCTATGAGGGGGATAACTCCAACGGCCCATTGATCAGCAGCCTGCAGGGAAACCAGGCCCCAGAGCGCATCGAGAGCAGTGGCAACAGCCTCTTCCTCGCTTTCAGGAGTGACGCTTCCCTCGGGATGTCTGGCTTTGCCATTGAATTCAAAGGCAAGTTGTCAACATGTTAGTCTCACAGGAGGTGACCCTAGGTTTCTATGAATGTGTATAGCATTGGCCATATCGTAAGGTTTATGTCTCTATAAAAAAAATGCTTTCAACAGATATAGATTTCTAAGATGAAAGATTTCCAGGAACTGGAGAATACATTCTATAGACAACGTGTTTTTATAAGCCTTATTGCATGTTGTTCTTCCTGTCAGCTAGATGTCCTTATTTTGTCTGTTGTCTACACACAGCTATGCAGTATCTGAAAAACAGTATGTATTCCAACCTACTTCTTTTTATGAAATGCTTTTTGATTAAAGGCATTGATGATAGAACTACTGTAGATCAACTGGATAATTGGTTTGATTTGTTACAGAAAATCAATGAAAGTCACAAAACACATGAACACAGATGTGTATAGTATTTTGCCACTTCAACGTCTCGTTCTTCCTGGAAGATTTATTCAAACCAATCAATGGCATAATTTGTCGTTTTGTTTTGTTGGTCCTGTATTTAACTGTGCTTTTGTCAATAAAAACAGTTAATTACCTTCCATGGGAACTCAGTGAGATTTGTCATCTCCCAAGGCTAAAAGCACTCAAATGTTTCTTCTCTCTCTAATTGAAAATATAATCTACGCTCATTTTTTCTGTAAATCATTCTCCTATATTCATATTTTTCTCCCATCCATGCACCATTAACTAAGGTAATTTAAATGTTGAGACGGTTAAAATAATGCCTTTTCTGTTTTCATACTTATTACTGTAATAAACTTCATATATTTGTTGATGTTTTCTACTACTTTATTTCTAATTGTATTCATAAATCCATGTCAAAATGTAGCTTTAGGTTGAGGGCATTGGCATGTATACTTTGGCCTTGCGTGTTGAGAAGCATTTTCCCTCTCTGGGTATTGGAATGCGGATGAAATTGCGATGCACTATAGCAATTTCAGTGATAAAATCTCCCACCGCTACCCTCCAACTTTCACTGCTTCTTAAAGCACAAGGCAGCAGAGAAAAGTGGGCTGTTAGCTGTCATCTTGTTTGGCAGTGTATACAAGCACCACCTCCAGAGCTTTTTCCAACTGTCCTTCTCCTAGTGTCTGTTCCCTTAAGGACACTGGCTGCCCTCACCCCCCCACCCCCTCCCCCATTTTTCCTACACACCCAGATGCTTACCTTGCATTCCCCTCTGTGCTGCTCTTTTCTATTGAGGATTCCTTGGAGCAACTCTACTTGCTCTTTTGTACTCTACACTCCCTGTGTTCTGCTTCTTACATGAAGGTTCACCATAGAGAAACATCAGTAGCGGCTTCCGAGAATCCCTGGAATGTTCATTTATATATTTCTTAATTCCATTATTTTACTTTTAGATTTGTGTGTATTGTTGTGAATTGTTAAATACTCCTGAACTGTTGGGTCTAGGAACTCAAGCATTTCGATGCAACCGCAATAACATCTGCTAAATATGTGTATGTGACCAATAACATTTGATCTGATTTGTTTGAATGCACCCTGTAACCCAGGATACCATACCCTGCCTGTTCCTGATATCTGGGCTTTTCAACTGCTGAGTTTCTTTTGCATTTATGGATAAGTTGCAATGCTTTAGCAAAAATTATTATGGTTTTTCCTTTTCCTTGGTGTTGTATTGAAATAAAATCTCTCTGCTCAGGGTCAATTGTCCTGCATGATACTTTATCCTAAGCTTGTGTATGTTTTCTACTCCACAGAGAAACCCAGGGAGGCATGCTTTGACCCTGGAAATATCATGAACGGCAGTCGCGTGGGCATGGACTACAAACTGGCCTCCACAGTGACCTATCAATGTAACTCTGGATATACTGTTGTTGGACCAGCCACAATCACATGTGTTATCGGTTCAGATGGAAAACCTATATGGGACAAGGTCCTACCATCGTGTAAAGGTAAGATCTTTTCAGTTTGCCTACGGTTATAAAATCTGATTCCCAACAGCCTATCACAGAGAGAGTAGCTTGAGTTCTTGTTGTCCTCCCTTCAAGTCTAATTGATTTGTCTTGGTACCCTCATCTAGCCTCTTAATTACAGACTGATTACCGCTCTGTGGGAGAGAACCATTCATGTAAGCTTGTGAGATCAGGTGGCTTGCGAGGCTAACCATCATCGGCACTATTAATCAAGGCTAATATCAAGCCAATTTTTACTGGTTTCACCGAAAGGTTTTGTGGACCCCTTTTTGTCTTTGCACAAGAAGGAAGTATTGGTTTTTTAAAGACCACGGCTGAACTTTCTAGCTGACAGTTGTGAGAGCTTGGGCGGTGACAACTGCCACTCACTCATCCTTTCACCCCACCCCCCTTTCTCTCTCTCTCCTTCATGCCCATGCGTCTCTGAGGAGACAAAAACTCAGACAGGTGGCTGTGTAGTTGCTGCCACATCATCTCTATGCCTCCACCCTGCCACTTCACACACTGAGCCTCTACCTTACAGCAGCACGGCCACTGGAGACATGACTTGGATATGAGAGACACACACCAAAGAGTTATAGTCGACATGATGAACATGGAATGATGTTGTTTTCAATAAAGATTTCTAGATGTATGCATAAAGCTGATAATTTCAGGATATAAGCTATTTTCAAGGAAACAAGCAAGATTCGCTTGCTTCTAATTTTTAAAACTAATTTTCACCTGTTTTTTTCCCTTATTCCATCAAGTGTCAGATCTAGCGGGGGGAGTGTGAGACTCATGAGTGAAAATCCACCTGAGCTCCTACCGTTAAGAGATTTGGAGCTTTTATGAATCTGATTGTATGTCATTAAGAAGTTACTCCGGCATTCACATAAACAATAGAGAGGGTTTTGTGCACCAAGACACAGCTGAAGCAAAGCAAACAGCTCATTGTCTCTAGTCTAGACCCTACTGGGTCGAAAACTGAACAAACACTAGAGCTAGTTTAGAAGGATATACAACAACAGGAGACTGCAGAACAAATCAGGAGAGGAACTACAAATGAAGCCTTGGATCTATAGTTAGTCCCTCCAGGATTCTGCTATTCTGCGATCGCAAATCTATTTGCAAAACCAACAATTTCCCATATATTATGCGAGGGTTTGCAATTTTGACCTATCCCTGCTTTATTTCTGCATAAACAGTCAAATCATTGCAATATTATCGCATAAAACTGACCCATCAATGCAGTATAAGAACAGGTCTCTCAATTTCAATCAATCACTGTACATTTACCGCATAATATGGTTAGATCAAGTTGCATATCAACAAACTTTTTCCCTTGTCAGTGCATTTTCAAATTGGACAAGATCATCACGTATTGCCATGCAAAATGTCAGAATTGCCGCAGCAAAATCAAGTATTTTTGCTCACAAATATCACAGAAAATCCCAGCAAAATCCTGGAGGGACTGTATAATGCTTTTACATTGCTAACACTCTTAACCCCTGTCTGTAAGTCAGTCTAAAGGGATTTGAGCTTTTAAACAGCATGTGTTGATTAGTTGACCCTTTTTGATTGAGCCTCTGTACCTAGAGAGGGATAGCTTTCATTTCGTCACTCCCAGATCATTTATTTGCTCACACTGATGGTATATTTGGCTGTTTGCCCTTAACCATTTAATTATTTATTTTATTTTAGTTTGGTGGAGAGCTAGAGAATTATTACCATGAGTTGCATTCCCTTGTTGACCATTGTGCATTATGGATGTGGCTTAAACATTCCATTTGTCATTCTGAATGGAACGATTCAGTAGCGTTGTGTAATTAGAGTTATGGCTGGGTCATGGACACAGTTAGCTTGAACTCGTAGAGCAGCTGAGGACCTCAGGATCACTGTCTGCTTCTCCATTCTAGTGTTCTCTAGTAACGTTCTTGTCTCATTGAATCTTTCATACATTTCAATGGGAAAAGGTCTTTCCGCTAAGAGCTTATTGAAATATAATTTGCCATTATCAAGATTGTTTAACCGTGACAATGAAGGGCTATGTTCTGTGGGGTCCCATAACATTGGTTTATAGATGTCCGAGCACTTGCTTTTTAATCCCTAGACTCCATAAAGAAGTGTGTGGATTGTAAGGGTGAGACATGATGTTATTGATTCACAAATGCCACAATTGCACAATGGCCTTTGTTGATCGATACCCTGGGCTTGAAAGAAAATGGTAGCCTAGCGGTTAAGAGCGTTGGGCCAGTAACCGAAAGGTTGCTGGTTTGATTCCCCGAGCCGACTAGGTGAAAAATATGTTGTTGCCCTTGAGCAAGGCACTTAACCCTAATTGCTCCTGTAAGTCGCTCTGGATAAGACTAAAATGTATGAAAGTAGTGAGCAAAATGGCTTGTTCTGGTTTATGACCTTTCTCAACAGTTGTATATAGCCTGCTTTCAATGACACACAACATTTGATCGGAGATATGAATTCCATATTATTGTATTTTTTCGAAAGTGAAAAGCACACAGCAGGCACAATTGGAAATCACTCTGAAAACCAAGGTGATGTGAAGCAAATGTTTCTGTTTCATTTGCTTGTATTGTTTGTCAGTTATGTTTATGTCTAATCCTAGAAATATGTTATTTATGTCACCTTCAAGGAGGATCGTAGGTTTGTATACGCTACACTAAAGCCATGTTCTAAAGAACACGTTATAAATCAATGAAAGGAAGGGAAATTATGTCTTTTTCATAGTTGGAATCATTTGTTCAAGTTCAATGTCAGATTTTGGCTAGATGAAACAGCATATTGATTGAGGAAATCCATTGTAAGCCTCTAGTTTATAGTTTGATATCTGGGAAACGTACATCAGTTGCCTAGCCTTTTTTAACATGCCTGAACGTAACATTACAGTATGTGAGAACACACATAATCCCCTCCAGCAAGAGCATTTAACCCTCTTGTCTGTGGTTGAATTGAGCTTATTTTGCCTGATGATAAAGAGGTGAACAAAGCTATTTGCTGGTTGTGTTCATAAATGAGCAAAAGAAAGAGCCATTTCTGAAGGCTGTGGCTGTGCCTGCAAGCCAAGGCCTCTTGAGTGACGGTGAAAACGCCAGAGTGCCACGTGGGTTATATGCAGATCAGTCACAGTGAGACAGGGAGGACTCACTGTGAATGTTAAAACTCATTCTGCTGCCGGTTGAGGGAAATGATTACTAATGTCCCCAGTATCACTCGGCTAATGAAAGGAATCGTTATGTATTTAATAAGGACTGTGGGGGGAGGGGTGGGAATATTTCTCAGTGTAAACCGCTCCTGTACCCAATGAATCCCCTTTTTTAGAAGCTGTGGGTGTGTACAGGTAAGTGGTACAGTATAGAAGAAAAGCAAACACTTTAAATGTGTCGGTTGTGCGTTATTATTGTTGCTGTCATGTTCAGCAATGAATATTAATGCAACAAACAAGAACAAAAACCATGATACCGTCGTTATTTAACACCAGCAACCCTTCTCTTCACCTGTATTTAGCTACTTCATGTTCTAATCTTTGATATTTTAGTCTCCTCTGAAAATAGCAGGTGCAAAACTACAGTATATCTACTGAAGACCAAATTTTAACCATTTGAAATGTTTCACTGGTCTGTGATTTTCCGCTGCTTTTTGGAATACTGATTCACTCCAAGGCACTTCCTTGGGCTTTCAGACAAAACTAATTAGAAAGGGGTGAGATCCTTTTAAATAATAAAGGATTTTCCCCCCCCTCTTTCTCTCAGCTTCTCTCATCCAAACAGGTCTTTTATTCGTTTCCATAGTAACTACAGTAAAATACTGTCTCTTGAATGAGGAATCCTCCATGACTGTAAATAGAAGGTGTGTAACAGGGTTAAAGCATGGTGGTATGGCGCCCCTCGGAGGCGGGTAGTGTTGACACATGGCCGCGCCGGCGCCAGATGAATTGCATAGACTCTAGGAATTAGAGTTTGTTTGGATTTATGCATGTCTGTGTTCCTCTGTGTTGAGGGCATAACAATGCAATAGCTGTGTCCACACTACAGTCCTCAATATCCACCCTACGGTCCTCTGTATCCACTCTACGGTCCTCAATATCCACACTACTGTCCTCTGTATCCACCCTACAGTCCTCTGTATCAACTCTACGGTCCTCTGTATCCACTCTATGGTCCTCTGTATCCCACTCTACGGTCCTCTGTACCCACTCTACAGTACTCTGTATCCACTCTACGGTCCTCTGTATCCACTCTATGGTCTTCTGTATCCACTCTACGGTCCTCTGTATCCACTCTACGGTCCTCTGTACCCACTCTACAGCACTCTGTATCCACTCTACGGTCCTCAATATCCACACTACGGGTCTCTGTGTCCACTCTATGGTCCTCTGTATCCACTCTACGTTCCTCAGTATCCACTCTACGGTCTCTGTATCCACTCTACAGTCCTCTGTATCCACTCTACGGTCCTCAGTATCCACTCTACAGTCCTCTGTATCCACTCTACGGTCCTCTGTATCCACTCTACGGTCCTCTGTATCCACTCTACGGTCCTCAATATCCACTCTACGGTCCTCTGTATCCACTCTACGGTCCTCTGTATCCACTCTACGGTCCTCTGTATCCACTCTACGGTCCTCTGTATCCACTCTACGGTCCTCAATATCCACTCTCTGGGCCTCTGTATCCACTCTACGGTCCTCAATATCCACACTACGGTTCTCTGTATCCACTCTACGGTCCTCTGTATCCACTCTACGGTCCTCTGTATCCACTCTACAGTCCTCTGTATCCACTCTACGGTCCTCAATATCCACTCTACGGTCCTCTGTATCCACTCTATGGTCCTCTGTATCCACTCTACGGTGCTCTGTATCCACTCTACGGTCCTCAATATCCACTCTACGGTCCTCTGTATCCACTCTACGGTCCTCAGTATCCACTCTATGGTCCTCAATATCCACTCTACGGTCCTCAATATCCACACAACGGTCCTCTGTATCCACTCTATGGTCCTCAATATCCACTCTACGGTCCTCTGTATCCACTCTACGGTCCTCAATATCCACTCTATGGTCCTCAATATCCACTCTTCGGTCCTCAATATCCACACAACGGTCCTCTGTATCCACTCTATGGTCCTCAATATCCACTCTACGGTCTTCTGTATCCACTCTACGGTCCTCAGTATCCACTCTACGGTCCTCAATATCCACTCTACGGTCCTCTGTATCCACACTACGGTCCTCAATATCCACACTACGGTCTTCTGTATCCACTCGATGGTCCTCAATATCCACACTATGGTCCTCAATATCCACTCTATGGTCCTCAATATCCACTCTATGGTCCTCTGTATCCACACTATGGTCCTCTGTATCCACTTGATGGTCCTCTGTATCCACTCCATGGTCCTCTGTATCCACACTATGGTCCTCAATATCCACTTGATGGTCCTCTGTATCCACTCCATGGTCCTCTGTATCCACTCGATGGCCCTCTGTATCCACTTGATGGTCCTCTGTATCCACTCCATGGTCCTCTGTATCCACACTATGGTCCTCAATATCCACACTATGGTCCTCAATATCCACTCTACGGTCCTCAATATCCACTCTACGGTCCTCTGTATCCACATTATGGTCCTCAATATCCACTCTATGGTCCTCTGTATCCACACTATGGTCCTCTGTATCCACTTGATGGTCCTCTGTATCCACTCCATGGTCCTCTGTATCCACACTATGGTCCTCAATATCCACTTGATGGTCCTCTGTATCCACTCCATGGTCCTCTGTATCCACACTATGGTCCTCTGTATCCACTCGATGGCCTTCTGTATCCACTCCATGGTCCTCTGTATCCACTCCATGGTCGTCTGTATCCACACTATGGTCCTCAATATCCACACTATGGTCCTCAATATCCACTCTACAGTCCTCAATATCCACTCTATGGTCCTCTGTATCCACACTATGGTCCTCAATATCCACACTATGGTCCTCAATATCCACTCTACAGTCCTCAATATCCACTCTACGGTCCTCTGTATCCACACTATGGTCCTCAATATCCACTCCATGGTCCTCTGTATCCACTCCATGGTCCTCTGTATCCACTCCATGGTCCTCTGTATCCACACTATGGTTCTCTGTATCCACTCCATGGTCCTCTGTATCCACACTATGGTCCTCTGTATCCACTCCATGGTCCTGTGTATCCACACTATGGTCCTCTGTATCCACACTATGGTCCTCAATATCCACTCGATGGCCCTCTGTATCCACTCTACGGTCCTCTGTATCCACTCCATGGTCCTCTGTATCCACACTATGGTCCTCTGTATCCACACTATGGTCCTCAATATCCACTCGATGGCCCTCTGTATCCACTCTACGGGTCTCTCTATCCACACTATGGTCCTCAATATCCTCACTATGGTCCTCTGTATCCCCATCTGAACTTCCTTCCTCCTCTCTTTCTCATTCGCTCTCTTTTTCTCTCTCTCATCCTGTCTCATGCATGCTCTCATTCTTCCTCTCTATCTGGCTCCCTCTCTCTTTCTCACATTATCTCTCCTGCGGTATTACATGGATGTTTTTTCACTGCTGACTCCTCTAGATGAGACGTTGAGGTCAGGTGGAAGACACGTCTGTTTCCATGATACTAGTGAAGGGAAATCACACTTGCTTACATTGGTGTAGAGATGCATTCATATCAGGCACATGTCACTGCAGCCAACACTGTACGGTCTGTTAGGTTTAAGCGGCTTGTGGCGTCTGTTCGATTACTGTATGCATAAACATGAAGCTATGTTTGAATGTCCTTAAATAGCTAAAGTATGTACATTCCCACATACAATTATTATTAGAAATAAGGTCTGACTAACTTGGCACGTCGCTACAGTGGCTGGCGTTTTATACGGTGTTGATTTGAGCATATTGTCTAGTGTCATTTAATTTGTTCGTTTTTATTGTCTTTGTTTTTGTCCATATTTCTATTCATTGGGGCGTCGGGTAGCCTACCAGTTAAGAGCATTGGGCCAGTAATCGAAAGGTTGCTAGTTCAAATCCCAGAGCAGACTTGGTGAAAATTCTGTCAATGTTCCTTGGAGCAAGGTACTTAACGCTAATTGCTCCTGTAAGTCATTCTGGATAAGAGCATCTATTTAAATGTAGAATATTTCCATATATTGCACGGAAAATCTAATAAACAGGTCATGGCTTCTGGAAGCTTGTCATTGTCTGTAACTCTCACCTAGTCATGATGGTAAAAATGTAAAACTACTATCATCATAATTCATACTGGCTGACCAATGCTCAAGTAACCAGTTATCTCAACAGCATATTTAATATTCAATTGTAGTTTTCAGTATAACCATGGTAACCCACAGTTGGATGTATGCTGAGTAGATTGACCCCAAGTAATATGTTATTAGTCACATGCTTCATAAACAACAGGTGTAGACTAACAGTGAAATGCTCCCTGGCTGGTCATAAACAACAGGTGTAGACTAACAGGGAAATGCTCCCTGGCTGGTCATAAACAACAGGTGTAGACTTACAGGGAAATGCTCCCTGGCTGGTCATAAACAACAGGTGTAGACTAACAGTGAAATGCTCCCTGGCTGGTCTGGTCAACAGTGAAATAAAACAACAGGTGTAGACTAACAGTGAAATGCTCCCTGGCTGGTCTGGTGTAGACTAACAGGGAAATGCTCCCTGGCTGGTCATAAACAACAGGTGTAGACTAACAGGGAAATGCTCCTGGCTGGTCATAAACAACAGGTGTAGACTAACAGGGAAATGAAATGCTCCCTGGCTGGTCATAAACAACAGGTGTAGACTAACAGTGAAATGCTCCCTGGCTGGTCATAAACAACAGGTGTAGACTAACAGTGAAATGCTTCATAAACAACAGGTGTAGACTAACAGTGAAATGCTCCCTGGCTGGTCATAAACAACAGGTGTAGACTAACAGGGAAATGCTCCCTGGCTGGTCATAAACAACAGGTGTAGACTAACAGTGAAATGCTCCCTGGCTGGTCATAAACAACAGGTGTAGACTAACAGTGAAATGCTCCCTGGCTGGTCATAAACAACAGGTTTTAGACTAACAGTGAAATGCTTCATAAACAACAGGTGTAGACTAACAGGCAAATGCTTCATAAACAACAGGTGTAGACTAACAGTGAAATGGTTATCCCTGATCTTTGAGATGTTCAGTTTTTTGTGGGTTATGTCATTTCCCAGATTTTTTCATGTATAATGAAGATTGTTACATAACCTGTTTTGAAAGACTAAATAATGAAATCCAATATTTGTTATGATGAACAGTGAGTGAGTGATCCAGCATTTGATACCTAAAAGAGAAAGTACATTTTGCCTGAAATGACACTGCTTACAGTGCCAACAGTTAAACAATTATCAGACAGCAATTCCCCTTTCTTTACAAATTACTGACAGGATCTGTGTTAAAGTCCCAGTGTAGTAAAAAACACGATTTCCCTGTGTTTATATATAAATCTAATTTTATTTTTCACATACACATGTTTAGCATATGTTATTGCTGGTGTAGCGAAATGCTTGTGTTTCTAGCTCCAACAGTGCAGTAGTATCTAACAATTCACAACAATACACAATACACACAACCTAAAAGTAAAAGAATGGAATTAAGGAATATATAAATATTAGCATGAGCAATGTAGGAGTGGCATAGACTAAAATACAGTAGAATAGAATACAGTGTATATATGAGATGAGTAAAGCAAAAATATGTAAACATTATTAAAGTGGCCAGTGTTCCATTATTAAAGTAGCCAGTGATTTCAAGTCTATGTATATGGGGCAGCAGCCTCTAGGGTGCAGGGTTACATAACCGGGTGGAAGCCACCTAGTGATGGCTAATAAACAGTCTGATGGCCTTGAGATAGAAGCTGTTTTTCAGTCTCTCAGTCCCAGCATTTATGCACCTGTTCTGACCTTGCCTTCTGGATGATAACGAGGTGTACAGGCAGTGGCTCGGGTGGATGTTGTGACATTGGGTGCTGTAGGTAGTTTGCCCCCAATGCTACATTAGTCAGACCACACCACCCTCTAAAGAGCCCTGTGGTTGCGGGCGGGGCAGTTGCCGTACCAGTCGGTGATACAGCCTGACAGAATGCTCTCAATTGTTCATCTGTAAAGTTTGTGAGGGTTTAAGGTGCCACGACAAATTTCTTCAGCCTCAAATTTCTTGTGCCTTCTTCACCACACTGTCTGTGTGGGTGGACCATTTCAGATTATCAGTGATGTGTATGCCGAGGAACTTGAAGCTTTCCACCTGCTCCACTGCGGTCCCATCAATGTGGATAGGGGCTGCTCCCTCTGCTGTTTCCTGAAGTCCATGATCAGCTCCTTTGTTTTGTCGACATTGAGTGAGATGTTATTTTCCTTGCAACACACTCCCAGGGCCCTCACCTCCTCTCTGTAGGCTGTCTCGTCATTGTTGGTAATCAGAACTACTACTGTTGTGTCCTTTGCAAACTTGATGATTGAATTGGAGGTGTCCATGGCCACGCAGTCATGGGTGAACAGGGAGTACAGGAGGGGGCCGAGCACACACCCTTGTGGGGCCCCTGTGTTGAGGATCAGCGAAGTGGAGGTGCTGTTTCCTACCTTCACCACCTGGGGGTGGCCCGTTAGGAAGTCCAGAACCCAGTTGCACAGGGCGGGGTTTAGACCCAGGGCCCAAGCTTAATGATGATCTTGGAGGGTAATATGGTGTTGAATGCTGAGCTATAGCCATTCTTATATAGGTATTCCTCTTGTCCAGATGGAATACGACCTTGTGCAGTGCGATGGCGATTGCATCGTCTGTGGATCTATTGGGGTGGTAAGCAAATTGAAGTGTGACTAGGGTGTCAGGTAAGGTAGAGGTGATATGATCCTTAACTAGCCTCTAAAAGCACTTCATGATGACAGAAGTGAGTGCTACTGGGCGATAGTCATTTAGTTCAGTTACCTTTGCTTTCTTGGGTACAGGAATAGTGGTGGATATCTTGAAGCAAGTGGTGACAGCAGACTGGGATAGGGAGAGATTGAATATGTCTGTAAACACTCCAGCCAGCTGGTCTGCGCATGCTCTGAGGACACGGCTAGGGATGCCCTTTGTAGTCCGTGATAGTCTGTAGACCCTGCCACATATGTTTCGTGTATGAGCTGTTGAAGTACTACTCTACTGTCTCTATACTGACGTTTTATCTGTTTGATTGCCTTACGAAGTGAATAACTATACTGTTTGTATTCGGCCATATTCCAAGTCACCTTGCCATGGTTAAATACAGTGATTCGCACTTTCAATTTTGGGCAAATGCTGCCCTCTATCCACGGTTTCTGGTTTAGGTAGGTTTTAATAGTCACACTGGGTACAACATCTCCTGTACACTTCCTAATAAACTCAGTCACTGTATCCATGTATTTGTCGATGTTATTATTTTAGGCTACCAGGAACATATCCCAATCTGCGGGATCAAAACAATCTTGAAGCATGGATTCTGATTGGTCAGACCAGCGTTGAATAGTCCTTAGCACGGGTACTTCCTGTTTTGGTTTATGCCTATAGGCAGCAAAATGGAATCGTGATCAGATTTGCTGAAGTGAGGGTGGGGGAGGGCCTTGTAAGCATTTCGAAAAGCTGAGTAGCAATGGTCTGTTTTCTCAGAGCGAGTGCTGCAGTCAATGTGTTGGTAGAACTTCTGTAGCGTTTTTTCTAAAATTTGCTTTGTTTAAATCCCCAGTTAGAATAAATGCGGCCTCAGGATATGTGGTTCCCAGTTTGCATAGAGTCCAGTGTAGTTCTTTGAGGGACTTCCAGGACAATGACTGAAAGTCGCAATGACTGCCAGCAGATACCCATAGATTTCCAGTCATTGTGCTAACGCTACTTAGCATTGCCTCACAAAACGACCTCTAACTTCTTTCATACCGGACACAGAGACATAAAAATGTTATCCACGAGTTGATCTGACTCTGGGGAAGTAGACATATTGCCAAAATCCCAAACTATCCCTTTCATTGTTACCCAGAAATGATTTGATATTGAGATAAAAATGGCTGCATTGGACCTTTAACTAAATCTCTGGCTCCATGGGTGTGAAATTTCTAGTTTTATGCTGGGAAGACCCAGATACAAAACATTTTTTTTACAGCAGAAACTCTGTCTTCCCATAGGAAGTATGAGGTGAGGGTGATGTGATCAAAGGTATGGGGAAGGAGTTTGATAAGCAGAGGACCATGAGCCGGGGCTGCATCCTGACACCAGGTTTATAAGCTCCACAAGGTATTGTGAGCATGAAGGAGGAGACCTGTTGGAGTGAGCTCAGGGAGTCTTAGGGTGCTTGAGACGTGGCAGGAATCTCAATCGATGATCATTGTAGCAAGGACCAAGGGGATGGAAAGAACAAGGCAGGTGCAGGAAGAACACAGGAGGGTATCAAGCGATTGGGGCATTGATATTTTCTGAAAGGTGTAAAGCAAGTAATAATACTTCATAAAAAAGGAAATGGGAAGAAGGGTTAACTAGGGATTTAGGGTCAGGGAGAACAAGAGGGGATCAGAGTTCACTGCCCCCTAATGTTGTGTGTTCAGTCATTTTCTCTCCTTTTGCCAGTATTTATTCAGAGTTTCTCAAAGTAGTTAGTAGGGCAGTACACTACTAGTCCCAGGGACCCATGTACAGTATGATAATAGAATCTTGACATTGACAGATTTCCTCCTTTGTGTTCTGTTTTCATTGACCTTAAATTTAAAGGTGGGTACCATGAATTATTTTATTTCACCCTTCATGCATGGCCCTCATGCTATGTCCTTCGAGTGAAGCCACGTGTGTCCATGGAGCCATTGAAATCAGTATATTTCACCTCTGGACACATTGCAGGCCATATTAAGGACTTACTGTACACGTGCTTAAGGGCAACATAAACACAAAGATATATAAAATCTTAATCATGTGGGCATGAAGGAGCAGACCTGGTGGATTAACCTTTAATGTTTGTCTGAAACTGTGTTGATATTTTGTACAGTGATATGTTATGCCTCTGATAAACACTTTTTTTGGTAGTATGGTTGCTGAAAAAGGTCCCAGACATCATTTAACAGGTTGTACCGGTTCCTTTCAGAGGGACTAAAAGCAAGTAAAAAACATGTAACTGTTTTTTTTTTTCAGTCAAATGCCCCATTTCACCAATGTTATTGACTTAGGCCTATGTAACAAAACAAGTTGTGGATTGAGTTGTTTTGAACCATTATCATTGAGCTGCTATGAATGTTGAATGACGCTCCAGATGTTAAGACGCACAGCACATCTTTGTTCCAACATAACAGCTCGCAACTAGGGCACTGACTTTTCTCCCATGTGTATACATGGTGCTTGTCCTTTCATGATTATTGTCTCTGGGAATGAAGTAACAGGGAGATGGTTTCTGGTGTGTCTTTCAGCTCCTTGTGGTGGTCATTATGCTGGGTCTGAAGGCGTGGTACTCTCTCCTAACTTTCCCCAGAACTACACCACTGGTCAAACGTGCTCCTACTACATTACTGTCTCTGGAGAATTTGGTAAGGTTTTTTATTTTATTTAACCTTTATCTAACTAGGCAAGTCACTTTTAAGAACAAATTCTTATTTACAATGACGATCTACCCCGGCCAAACCCGGACGACGCTGAGCTAATTGTGCGCCGCCCTATGGGACTCCCAATCACAGCCGGCTTGTGCTTCTTGCGCTGAGATGCAGTGTCTTAGACCACAGCGCCACTCGGGAGAAGGGTTAATCAACTGCAACATTATTAAAGCAGCACTTAGACTTAATCTGACTAGTGTTATACCTCTGATTTAGCTGCCTACAGTCCAATGGAGGATTTACCATCATTTTCAGATATTATCATTGTGGAAAGTATGTATCTTAAGATAGTCTCCTCCTATCCAGGCTTATACAAAGCATAGTTCAGTCATGAAGTGCTGAATCATGGATCAAGGTATGTTAGAGTCATCCCTGGTTCTTGTCTGACCTCATACAAGTTATGCTTTCTCAATTGTGCGTGATATTCGGCCGTGATGACACAACCAAAACATATCTAATTGTATAAGGTATTTATCTGTGCCTCAGTGCGTATTTATCATGCATGAACTGGTGTAGCAGATGTGAAATCGCAAGGTAAACATTGTTGGTTAGCCTGTTGTGTGGTGACATCACCCACCCTGAGACCTGGGTAGTTAGCACGCTAGCCTTGTGTCATTGTTGACAAGATTCCAAGTTCCATTTTGCCATTTTAAACTCTCAGTTTACCATTTGCAGATAGGATTGTTTTGGAGCCACGTTTTTCATACTGAGGTAACCTATATGATGTCCCCATTTTGTCTCCTCAGTGGTGTTTGGGCAGTTTGCCTACTTTCAGACGGCAATGAATGACTCAGTGGAACTATTTGATGGGGCCAATCAGAATGCCAGGCTGCTAAGCTCCCTTGCTGGGTCTCATTCTGGTACGTAATAGCTTTCCATTCTTTCCGTTGTTTGTAGCCTTTAAATGAACAAAACCGATGGAAAACCACACATGCAGATGTTGTTGGGGAAGACAAGAGGTGGTATTACAAAAAGGTCTCAGCATGATCCCTGTATTAATAACTGCTGTTTGCACTTGGTTACTGTCTCATTCAAAATGTTTTCATTTCAGTAACTAACATTGTGACATAACGTCCATATTGCGACATAACATCCATATTGCGACATGATGTCCATGCCATATCAGAAATAAGCAATGCTTCAATGATCACGAGTATCCATGGTTTCAGTCCTTAGGCTACTGTTACCGTCTACACTGTTCTTACCCCTAGATGGCTTCAGAGAGAGCTTGTGTGGCCTACCGTCGTTGTTGCTCCCAGTCCTTAGGCCACTCTCTCAGTATTTTTGTATTATTTAAAGCCACCTAATAAAATACGAAAAATTCAACACCTGTCCTCATCCGATTTATCGCTGGTATTAACAGGGGAAGGTAATTACATTTCAGAACAGAAATCAGCCTCAACTTTACATTCTTCTGAGGATTGATTAAGGCTGTTGGATATAAACTGTTTGTATGGGACCTTGTACTATTGAGATTTGTGTTATTCTGCAGTGCAACAATATATTCCCAAGGGAGATGATGGTCTTTGACTTTGTCTTTGGATTTCACCATTCAGTAATGCAGTATGTGATGTGCTATATTAAATTAAAATGGAAAGGTTATACTGAATTAGATAACACATTAATTACCTCTGACATTTGTCCAAGACGTGTATACTAATATTTTCTGTACACTATTCCTTTGCACTGGTAATTGAGATTTTCTATCAACAAGTAACTTGATGTGTTTTCCCTGTCTATTCATGGTGACATTTGAATTATAATGATACATTAGATCATAATGCATTGGCTGTGTTCACCTTAATGGAGGCTGATTAGCAACCTACATTAGCCACATCCACAATAAGCTACTCTACCTAATTATAGGCGTTCAAATGTCATGGCTTTCAATAAGTTCACACCATCAAGAAGACACATCCTACCATGTTTTCATTGTCACAGCTGATTACGTTTTACAAGACTCAGGCCTACAAATGTGTAGCCTATACAAAGTTGTTTACTTGTCCAACATTCTCATTATTGATAAGACTTTGTTCTTCCTCTTATTATTAAGAGAGTCCTCTACTCTATAGACCGTACTTAAAAGTTCAACTGCCAACATCATGCTATTTACCCAGCAAGATTTTGAATGGGAACTGTTTGAATGGGAACAATTCATCATGCAGCTGAGGTTTTGTTCTGTATAGCACACAAGAAGGGTCGGGAATCTCAAGAAAGGCCACTGTTGTCTTCATAGGGTTAACACTGTGAGTCAGCATATTGTGTGTGTTTAAAAAAAGAAAGAAAGATATATTCATCCTTTTTTTGCAGGAGAGACCTTGCCCCTGGCGACTTCAAACCAAATTATGGTGCGATTTACTGCAAAGAATGGTCCTTCCGCCAGGGGTTTCCACTTTGTTTACCAAGGTATGTTTATATACTGTATGAACAGGTAATATGTTGCAATATATACATACTCAGGTCACATGCATGACCCTTCCTTACTGTTTTTACCCCTGTGGCAGTAGGTGTGTTTCCTGGAGGCCTCCTGAAGCCCTCCATCCCCAGGCACCAAAGGGTCTTATCTATCCATGTTATGGTTCCCATGGTTGTCAGGCTGTTCAGGGCATTTGCCATTATCTCTCTTGCCCCATGGGAGCCTAGGGTGCCAGTACTCTAATCATTATACCTGTGCAAGGCATGTCATGGTGAAAGGGATTTCTAGCTGCTTTAGTAGGCATTGAGCAGAAGGGCTCATACAGATACACTATAGAACCGTAGGTTGAAAGTGTCATAACCAATATTTAAGGACTCCCTCTCTCTTGCATAATCAATATAAAATGTCACACATTAATATATAAAATATAAACCCACATGTTTTATAAAACGTTTCCAGGATGGCAGAGTACGATTTTTCTTTTTTCTTTCTTAACTCAATCCTTTCAGATTCCTTAAATCCAATGATGCCTTTGGCTTTTATCATCGAGGTGTCATGTCTACTTTATTTTAGTGTCATTTAGAGGTTCTCTCTCATGTAGATAATAGCTCACCTCAGGACACATCAAGCATTTTCTCTCTCTGTCAAAATTGTAATAAATAAGCTATGTGAATTACATGAACTTTTACTTTCAGCTGCCTTATAAAAATGGATGATCTCAAATTGTAATCTTCCATAAAGTATGTTGAGCACATATACTGTACAGTGTTTACCAGACTGTGGGGATGGAAGGGTTTTTTAAATACTCCCTGACAGTTAGGATAGTTTGTTTGGTACATGATTGCAGAACACATTCTGCTCTGGTACAGGTCTAGAAATATCAGACACAATCCCTCCCAGCCCAACAGTAAAGGCCTCAATATTGCATTAAGATATACTATATACTGTAGATAAAATAGTATTTGAACACTTACCCCCCCCCCCCCCTCGGATATGGAGTTTCACACGTGAAAAACCTTAACGTGTGAAAATCTCACTTTCACATCACAATGTGAAAAACATTCATGTCTGTGAGAGAAGAGGGGACATGGCTATGCATGCAGTGGTACATAATGTTTTGATATACTGTAGTACAGATTGTAACCAGTCATGTTTTGAATATCAGATATATATATATATTTGGTTTCATTGTCATCTTCCATGCCTTGGTGTCCTGAGAGTGTTCATGATTGAATAACAAAGTTATAACACATGCTAAAGTGTTTTTACTTCAGCATGAATTAGCCATTAGTATGGCTGATGATACACTGAGATCCTTCTAAAGATCTCAAATGTCCATAATGACAAATCATATATTACTACCACATTGTATTGCAATTTTCCTGTGAGCTTTAAGCGAAGAGTTATCACATCTAGGTGTTAAACACTGGGGACTCTTTTCTTTGTAGCTGTTCCTCGCACCAGTGACACGCAGTGCAGCTCTGTCCCAGAGCCGCGGTACGGTAGACGGATGGGGTCCGACTTCTCCGCTCGTTCCATTGTTCGCTTTGAGTGCAACCCTGGGTATCTGCTACAGGGATCCAAAGCCATCAAATGCAATGTGGTCCCCAGTGCACTTGCCCAGTGGAATGATACTGTGCCCGCTTGTGCTGGTAAGCCTCCTCAAATCAGTCACATTTGTGGACATTGATTTAGAGATGGGTTCATGTTGTTGTAAAAGGGAAATTACACCACTTTTCAACCTGGTATTAATTATCACCAGACCCATACCGAGTCTGTGAAAACGACTAATTTCCACTATCTGCTGTTAAAATAAATGTTTTTACTTTATTTTTATTTTTTTACGGTAAAACGTAGGAATGCGCTGTTTTTACATATGTAGACATTGGTATGGTGCTGAGATAATGAATATGAGGTTGAAATGTGGTGCAATTGCCCTTTAAGAACATACAGTGGGTAGAACATCTAATAGATATGTCATCATTTTTTACATTTGTAAGTTACCATAAACACCATAAACATACGAGATATTGCGAAGTGAGATGATTCTTTAGTCACAATAATGTTCTAAACTCAGCAAAAAAGAAACGTCCCTTTTTCAGGACCCTGTCTTTCAGAGATAATTCGTAAAAATCCAAATAACTTCACAGATCTTCATTGTAAAGGGTTTAAACACTGTTTCCCATGCTTGTTCAATGACCCATAAACAATTAATGAACATGAACCTGTTGAATGGTCGTAAAGACACTAACAGCTTACAGACGGTAGGCAATTAATGTCACAGTTATGAAAACCTAGGACACTAAAGAGGCCTTTCTACTGACTCCGAACAACACCAAAAGAAATATGCCCAGGGTCCCTGCTCATCTGCGTGAACGTGCCTTAGATGTGGCCAGGGCAATAAATTGCTATGTCCGTACTGTGTGAAACCTAAGACGGCGCTACAGGGAGACAGGACGGACAGCTGCTCGTCCTCGCAGTGGCAGACCACATGTAACAACACCTGCACAGGATCGGTACATCCGAAACATCACACCTGCAGGACAGGTACAGGATGGCAACAACAACTGCCCGAGTTACACCAGGAATGCACAATCCCTCCATCAGTGCTCAGACTGTCCACTATAGGCTGAGAGAGACTGGACTGGGGGCTTGTAGGCCTGTTGTAAGGCAGGTCCTCACCAGACATCACCGGCAACATCGTCGCCTATGGGCACAAACCCACCGTCGCTGGACCAAACAGGACTGGCAGAAAGTGCTCTTCTCTGACAAGTCGCGGTTTTGTCTCACTAGGGGTGATGGCTGGATTCGTGTTTATAATGGAAGGAATGAGCGTTACACCGAGACCTGCACTCTGGAGCGGGATCTATTTGGAGGTGGAGGATCATGGTCTGGGGCGGTGTGTCACAGCATCATCGGACTGAGCTTGTTGTCATTGCAGGCAATCTCAATGCTGTGCATTACAGGGAAGACATCCTGACATGACCCTCCAGCATGACAATGCCACCAGCCACACTGCTCGTTCTGTGCATGATTTCCTGCAAGACAGGAATGTCAGTGTTCTGCCATGGCCAGTGAAGAGCCCAGATTTCAATCCCATTGAGCTCGTCTGGGACCTGTTGGATCGGAGGGTGAGGGCTAGGGTCAATGCCCCCAGAAATGACCGGGAACTTACAGGTGCCTTGGTGAAAGAGTGGGGTAACATCTCACAGCAAGAACTGGCAAATCTGGTGCAGTTCACGAGGAGGAGATGCACTGCAGTACATATTGCAGCTGGTGGCCACACCAGATACTGACTGTTACTTTTGATTTTGACCCCACCCCCTTTGTTAAGGGACACATTATTCCATTTCTGTTAGTCACATGTCTGTGGAACTTGTCCAGTTAATTGAATTCAGTTGTTGAATCTTGTTATGTTCTTACAAATATTTACACATTTTAAGTTTGCTGAAAATAAACGCAGTTGACAGTGAGAGGACATTTCTTTTTTTACTGAGTTTATATAGAATTATAAACTGGGTGGGTCGAGCCCTGAATGCTGATTGGCTGACAGCTGTGGTATATCAGACCGTATACAATGTGTATGACAAAACCATTTATTTTTACTGCTCTAATTATGTTGGTAACCAGTTTATAATAGCAATAAGGCACCTCTGGGTTTTGTGGTATATGGCCAATATACCACAGCTAAGGGCAGTGTCAAGGCACTCCGCGTTGCATTGTGCTTAAGAACAGACTTTAGCCATGGTATATTGGTCAAATACCACACCTCCTCTGGCCTTATTGCTTAAATTACTCATGTCAAATTTCCACTCGGTGTCTTGACTCACCATGGCTACAGGAACCTGGCATGTGCCCCATTCAATGTGACTCTAATTTCCCCTCTGTTTCGCTCCCCAGTTCCATGCAGCGGTAATCTGACAGAGAGAAGAGGCACCATACTCTCCCCCGGATTCCCCGAGCCCTATGGGAACAGCTTGAACTGCGTGTGGAAAATCATTGTCACCGAAGGAGCTGGGATTCAGGCAAGTACAAAGGGGGCAGGTCTGAACTCATCGAAAGTAATAAGCTACACCGACAGACAGAGAAGAGAGGGAAAATTGTATTTTTTGAGTGACAGGCTGTAGCACATTTTAACCGTCAGTCGTCCTACTGAGAAGAAAAGAAAATTAGACGGTATAAATTAGACCCGTTGCCAGCAGAAGTAGTTTTAAAGCACATAAAAAACAGCTGCAGTCTTATTGCTATTGATCGTGCCCTAATGAGAACAACTCGTTTTTTTAAATACTTCTTATAAGAGCACAGTATAAAACCTGGGTTTATGTCTATAGCAGGAGAGAAAACTTCCCTCAATAAAAAACACCAATCTCTCATCCAACCATTCAAAATGCTTGTCCTTTCAGAGAGATGGCATGTACATTATTTTTGTCACTCTATTTATGTATTTTTTTCTTTTGCAGATTCAAGTAATGAGCTTCGCCACTGAGCATAATTGGGATTCCTTAGAAATCTATGATGGAGGGGACATGACAGCTCCTAAACTTGGAAGCTTTTCAGGTGGGAATTGGATTACTTAATCATGCATGGAATCACACGTTTCCCCTTGAGATATCATGTCTGTGTGCAATATAATACTTATTGCAAATTAGGTTTCATGTGTTTTACAGAATTCTTACAGGCCTATTATTTTGAAGACCACAATAAAAATGAAACCGACTCATGTTATGTTCCGTAGTTCTTCTAGGGGACTGAACATTGATCATGGGTCCAATACCTTTCTCCGCAATCTTTTACACAGCCGACCAATGTCCCAATCGTCATGTTGGATGACTCACAGTATTAGCTCCAGAGACCTTTTGAAATCCAGTTGGCAGCCATCTTGGCCTTCTTTGCCTCCCAGTTAATCCTAGGAACAGCATTTCTGCAACTGAATAGCTTTGTCTGCTATCTAATGAAGACGTTGAATGCTATGGCTCCATTAGGCATGATCAGTGATATGTATGGCATATTCCATCCTTTTGAAAATAGAGGGCACTTCCGCTGTCTGGCAAATGTGTGGGTTTATCAATCTTGAGTAGATCCATTAGTTCATGACTTTCACTATGTGTACATGATTTTAAATGATTCAGTAAGCGAGGTCAGTTGGAGAAGAAGGTCATGACAGACATTGGGGACATGTTGGAACTCCTCCATAGGAATGAATAGAATTCTGCAGAATTTCAATTCAATATTTCAAGGACGAAATTACATGTATTTAAGTATTTTTGTTGTTGTAGTGGGGACAGTAACATTAGTACTTTCTAAAAACTATTCTTTAAGGATTTTTAAAATATATATTTAAAAAAAAATATATATATATATATATATATCATGTATATCATGTATATACAGTATACACTACCGTTCAAAAGTTTGGGGTCACTTAGAAATTTCCTTGTTTTTTAAAAGAAAAGCACATTTTTTGTCCATTAAAATAACATAAAATTGATCGGAAATGCAGTGTAGACATTGTTAAAGTTGTAAATGACTATTGTAGCTAGATTTCTTTATGAAATATCTACATAGGCGTACAGAGGCCCATTATCAGCAACCATCACTCCTGTGTTCCAATGGCACGTTGTGTTAGCTAATCCAAGTTCATCATTTTAAAAAGGCTAATTTATCATGAGAAAACACTTTTGCAATTATGTTAGCACGGCTGAAAACTGTTGTTCTGATTAAAGAAGCAATAAAACTGGCCTTCTTTAGACTAGTTGAGTATCTGGAGCATCAGCATTTGTGGGTTCGATTACAGGCTCAAAATGTCCAGAAACAAAGAACTTTCTTCTGAAACTCGTCAGGCTATTCTTGTTCTGAGAAATTAAGGCTATTCCATGCGAGTAGTTGCCAAGAAACTGAAGATCTTGTACAATGCTGTGTACTACTCCCTACACAGAACAGCGCAAACTGTCTCTAACCAGAATAGAAATAGGAGTGGTAGGCCCCGTTGCACAACTGAGCAAGAGGACAAGTACATTCGTGTCTAGTTTGAGAAAAAGACACCTCACAAGTCCTCAACTGGCAGCTTCATTAAATAGTACCCGCAAAACACCAGTCTCAACGTCAACAGTGAAGAGGCGACTCCGGGATGCTGGCCTTCTAGGCAGAATTCCGCTGTCCAGTGTCTGTGTTCTTTCATCCATCTTAATCTTTTATTTTTATTGGCTCTTTCTTTGCAACTCTGCTGAGAAGGCCAGCATCTCGGAGTTGCATCTTCGCTGTTGACGTTGAGACTGGTGTTTTGCGGGTAGTTTCTCCCATTCTTCTCTGCAGATCCTCTCAAGCTCTGTCAGATTGGATGGGGAGCGTCACTTTACAGCTATTTTCAGGTCTCTCCATAGATTTTCGATCAGGTTCAAGTCCGGGCTCTGGGTGGGCCACTCAAGGACATTGAGACTTGTCCCGAAGCCACTCCTGCATTTGTCTTTGCTGTGTGCTTAGGGTCGTTGTCCTGTTAGGTGAACCTTCGCCCCAGTCTGAGGTCCTGAGCAGGTTTTCATCAACGATCTCTCTGTACTTTGCTCCGTTCATCTTTGCCTCGATTATGATGAGTCTCCCAGTCCCTGCTGCTGAAAAACATCCCCACAGCATGATGCTGCCAACACCATGCTTCTGAGAATCTTTAGGTGCCTTTTGGCAAACTCCAAGCTGACTGTCATGTGCCTTTTACTGAGGAGTGGCTTCCGTCTGGCCACTTTACCATAAAGGCCTGATTGGTAAAGTGCTGCAGAGATGGTTTTCCTTCTGGAATGTTCTCCCATCTCCACAGAGGAACTCTGGAGCTCTGTCAGAGTGACCATCAGGTTGTTGGTCACTTCCCTGACCAAGGCCCTTCTCTCCCGATTGCTCAGTTTGGTCGGGCGGACAGCTCTAGAAAGAGTCTTGGTGGTTCCATACTTCTTCCATTTAAGAATAATGGAGGCCACTGTGTTCTTGGGGATCTTCAATGCTGCAGAAATGTTTTCATACCCTTCCCCAGATATGTTCCTCTACATAATCTTGTCTCGGAGCTCTACGGACAATTCTTTCGACATCATGGGTTGGTTTTTGCTCTGACCTTATATAGACATGCTTTTCCAAATCATGTCCAATCAATTGAATTTTCCACAGGTGGAGTCCAATCAAGTTGTAGAAACATCTCAAGGATGATCAATGGAAACAGTTTTTGTTCTTTTTAATAAATCTGGAAAAATGTCAAAAACTTTTTTTGCTTTGTCATTATGGGTTATGGTGTGGATTGCTGAGGATATTTTTATTTAATCAATTTTAGAATATGGCTGTGATGTAACAAAATGTGGAAAAAGTCAAGGGGTCTGAATACTTTCCAAAGGCACTGTATGTTATACAATGGTGGAGGAGTGCCAAGATGGAGGCGCGGAGGCTTTAAAACAGTGCCCCTGTCAGCCGTCTAGTGTATATATAAACCATTGGGTGCACCAGTGGGTGGAGGGTGTCTTAACTTGCGTCTGTCCTCCTTTATCATGCTAAATGCCAACTGATAGGTGTTAGCTGTGTGGGAGTGTTAAACTGTGGGGGATTTCCATGGCAGGTTATGTTGTCAAGCCGCCCCATCTGTGATATTTTAGGATGTCCTCCTGTGGGTCAAAACTACACATTCTTTATGTTAGAAAATATAGATGTGAGAATGGACACATCTGTTACACACATCAACACAGTCGTGAAGAGGGCAGGACAACGCCTCTTCTCCCTAAGGAGGCTAAAAAGATTTGGCATTGCCCTTCAGATCCTCAAAAAGGTATACAGCTGCACCATTGAGAGCCTCTTAACAGGCTGCATCACCTCTTGGTATGGCAAGTGCTTGGCATCCGACCGTAAGGTGCTACAGAGGGTAGTGCGTATGGCCCAGTACATCACTGTGGCTGAGCTCCCTGCCATCCAGGACCTATATACCAGGGGGGGTCAGAGGAAGGCCCTAAAAATTGTTAAAGACTCTAGTCACCAAAGTGATAGACTGTTCTCTCTGCTACCACACGGCAAGCGGTACCGATGCACCAAAAACCCTGAACAGCTTCTACCCCCAAGCCATAAGACTGCTAAATAGTTAGACTCATCACATATGCTGTTGCTACTATTTATTATCTATCCTGTTGCCTAGTCACTTTATTCCTAGTTTTTGTACATATCTACCTCAATTAGCGTGTACCTCTGCACGCTGACTCTGTACTGGTACCCTGTGTATATAGCCAAGTTATTGTTACTCATTGTGTATTTGTTATTACTTTTATGATTACATGTTTTACTTTTCTATTATTTCACTATCTTCTTTCTCTCTGGGAAGACTAACATTTCAATGTGACGAATAACATTTGATTTGATTTGATTACCATGGTCTCTCCAGCAGGAGGGGATCTCCTGCAGCGGGAAAGGGGGGATTAACCTTTTTTGTGCCTCCCAATGGATATACGTGTAGCCATGCCCCGAGCAATGCCTTCTACAAGCCTGTAATGAACTCAGCTAGTGTCACAACAACAGGCTTAGAAAAGGTCAGGCAACTAGGGAGTCATGTGGCTTTAAGGCAAAATGTCTATGCTAAGATATCATTCTGAATGTATTAGTTCATGTGGTTCACCACTGCCGCACTCCTCTAAGCCAAGGTTTTACATGCAACAAAAAAATGGTTGTCTAGGCCATCTAGTGAATAAATAAATAATGATGTCAGAGAACACCTGGTGACGGTTGTGTATGACTCATTGAATCTAAAGGAAAATACAATGGTAATTTACCTCCATTTTGAGCTGGGTTGTCCAAATGGCACAGGCACTGAGTCATCTTTAACATCGGTGAAATGTCTCCAAATCAGTAATCAGTGACATTAGGAGGGAATAAGAGAGAGGCTGTATCGTGTGCAGTGGCACGTTAAGATGCACAGTTTCCCCTTCATCGTTGTGTGGTCCGCCTTTACATCCTTGACATCCTCACCATTATAATCAGTCTTTTTATTCTTCTTTTAGTTACAAATCCATTAGGATAATTCTCTTAATTAAACTGTCGGAAATGCTTTGTGTTCTCTGTCGCCTTCCTTTTTGCATGATGTATCATACAGGATTAATCACACTTAATCAAATACCAATTCGATTACAATTGAATGAGGCTTATCTTTTCTGTTTACCACTATCCCCCTATTACCACTATTAACAGTAGAATGTACAAATGATGAGGATATGCTGTTGAAAAGTGGTAAACGTGATATTTGTTGAAAAGTCCACTTCACAGTAGCTGCTGTTGTTGCATGGTTTGGTATTCCTTGCCTCAAATTGATTTCAGATTGTGGCATTAATTGCTTTTGCCGTGGACACTTACATTTGAAGCATGATTCATTTGTGATCGATGGAAATATTTAATAATTAATCATACTTCAAATGTAAGTATTCACTGCAAAAGTAATTAAATCCACAATCTGAAATACATTTTATAGGACTCCAAAGATCAAATCAAATTGTATTCATCACATGCTTCATAAACAATAGGTGTAGACTAACAGTGAAATGCTTACTTACAGGCCCTTCCCAATAATGTAAAGAGAAAAAATTTGAAATAATATAAAAAGAATAAAACAAAGAATAAATACACAATAGCTTGGCTATGTACACGGTATACCAGTACTGAGTCGCTGTGCAGGGGTACGAGGTAATTGAGGTAGACATGTACATATACTGTAGGTAGGGATAAAGTGACTAGGCAACATGACAGGTAATAAACAGTAGCAGCAGCGTATGTGATGAGTCAAAAGAGTCAATGCAGATCGCCCGGGTAGTTGCTCATTTACTGTTGCCGTCAGTTTATGTCTGTATACCACTCTCATTATGTGGCCATTGTGGCTATTGATTGGGTTTATGTCTATATACCTCTCTCATTATGTGGCCATTGTGGCTATTGATTGGGTTTATGTCTGTATACCTCTCATTATGTGGCCATTGTGGCTATTGATTGGGTTTATGTCTATATACCACTCTCATTCTGTGGCCATTGTGGCTATTGATTGGGTTTATGTCTATATACCTCTCTCATTATGTGGCCATTGTGGCTATTGATTGGGTTTATGTCTGTATACCTCTCATTATGTGGCTATTGTGGCTATTGATTGGGTTTATGTCTATATACCACTCTCATTCTGTGGCCATTGTGGCTATTGATTGGGTTTATGTCTATATACCACTCTCATTATGTGGCCATTGTGGCTATTGATTGGGTTTATGTCTATATACCACTCTCATTATGTGGCCATTGTGGCTATTGATTGGGTTTATGTCTATATACCACTCTCATTATGTGGCCATTGTGGCTATTGATTGGGTTTATGTCTATATACCACTCTCATTATGTGTCCATTGTGGCTATTGATTGGGTTTATGTCTATATACCAATCTCATTATGTGGCCATTGTGGCTATTGATTGGGTTTATGTCTGTATACCACTCTCATTATGTGGCCATTGTGGCTATTGATTGGGTTTATGTCTATATACCACTCTCATTATGTGGCCATTGTGGCTATTGATTGGGTTTATGTCTATATACCTCTCTCATTATGTGGCCATTGTGGCTATTGATTGGGTTTATGTCTATATACCACTCTCATTATGTGGCCATTGTGGCTATTGATTGGGTTTATGTCTATATACCACTCTCATTATGTGGCCATTGTGGCTATTGATTGGGTTTATGTCTATATACCACTCTCATTCTGTGGCCATTGTGGCTATTGATTGGGTTTATGTCTATATACCACTCTCATTATGTGGCCATTGTGGCTATTGATTGGGTTTATGTCTATATACCACTCTCATTATGTGGCCATTGTGGCTATTGATTGGGTTTATGTCTATATACCACTCTCATTCTGTGGCCATTGTGGCTATTGATTGGGTTTATGTCTATATACCACTCTCATTATGTGGCCATTGTGGCTATTGATTGGGTTTATGTCTATATACCACTCTCATTATGTGGCCATTGTGGCTATTGATTGGGTTTATGTCTATATACCACTCTCATTATGTGGCCATTGTGGCTATTGATTGGGTTTATGTCTATATACCACTCTCATTATGTGGCCATTGTGGCTATTGATTGGGTTTATGTCTATATACCACTCTCATTATGTGGCCATTGTGGCTATTGATTGGGTTTATGTCTATATACCTCTCTCATTCTGTGGCCATTGTGGCTATCGATGGAGTTTTGTTTCATCATGTTTAGAGATGATTGCCAAATGGTTAATGTAAAAAATATATATATGGTAAATTGTATTTCAAGATTGGTTTTCCATCTTTACAAAACATAAAATTACCCTGCTTCCCAGCTGAAAGTTCACATCAATAATTTATTTAATCATAAGGTTCTAGACTGCCTAATAATACTAAATGTGCCAGATTCAATCCCGCAAAGTGCATTTTAAGCTCATCTGTGACTTATCTGACAAGCTCTGGAAACACTGGAGATGCCGTCTCACTAATAGAGATGATGGACCTCTGAATAGCTGGACAGCGGATGAGCTTTACAGAGCTGTCAAACTTCATCCAGAAATTATTAGTCAAGTCATTCAAGCGCAAAGGAGCATTTTACAGACTGCAATCATCAGCATAATGTACTCAGACAATTTTATGCCCGTCCGTTCTTCTACTGCCATACTATGCTGGATCCCATAGCATTACAGAAACACATTGCAAACTTGGTAGCTCACTGACATGATTTGCAGGTGAACATATCTTAATGTCTATCAAGTCAGTATTTTGCATTCCACGGTTTTCCAGAAACCCTGGTTGGAGGATTTCAGATTTCCTGTTTATTCCCTCCTGATGGCAGGAGTTTTCCAACCAGGGTTTATGGAAAACCTATTTATTTTTTATTACCAGGTTTTTGTAACGCTATGTGTGACATCGATGAAGAGAATAAAAATAATTGCTTTCTCTAACTATGTCACAGAACTTGTGAGCTGGGGTTTGAACATAATATCCTGAAAATATAAAAGCTGGTGTCTCAACAGAATATGTTGCTGTATCTTTAATCTGCCCAGGGGAGTTTCAACATTTCTTTATTAAACTGACCGATGCCCAAGACACCAGAGATTTATTGCTATTATAAAGTTTGACACAAGTGATGAATGACACTGTTTCAGGTTATATAACCGCATATACGCTATTTTTCAACCACATGTTTGCTTACTCATGATGAACACTGTGTTCTGATTTTCAGCAGCCTGAGCCAAAGCATATCATCCAAAAACATAGGATATCTACCAACCTGATCAAATCAAATTGTATTTGTCACAATTCTTACTTACAAGCCCTAACCAACAATGCAGTTTAAACAAATATACAGTATATATCTATATATATATGAATAAGAAGTAAAAGTAACAAATAATTACAGAGCAGCAGTAAAATAACAATAGCGAGGCTATATACAGTGGGTACTGGTACAGAGTCAATGTGCGGGGGCACCGGTTAGTCAAGGTAATTGAGGTAATATGTACATGTAGGTAGAGTTATCAAAGTGACTATGCATAGATGGTTCCCTTTGAGCTCTGTAGACTTTTAACATTTTTACTTTTCCTATCTGTGGTGGTATGGTTGACTGCCCCTTGGAAACATTTGATGAGAGCTCTCCCCTGGGAGCTCAGATACTGAAGAACAGAAACAAACTTCAGTGACCATTGTCTGTTAGAATTTCAAAGCATGTTTTTTTCATTTGGTTGACCTCCAAAAAGGAAAGTATTTTATAGAGGAGGAAAAATGTCCATAGAATAGTGAACAGCTGTTCACCTTATTCTGTTTTGGCCATTGATATAAACTGTAGTCACTTGACGAACCAACCCTCCAGAAAACATCTATATATATTCAGAATTGCAAATGGAACTTCTTTCAACATTGAGATGAATGTAGACTTCTCCTGTCTGATGTATTTCAGGTACAACTGCTCCAGCCTTGCTGAACAGTACCTCCAACCAGCTCTACCTCCACTTCCAGAGTGATATCAGTGTTGTTGCTGCTGGATTCCACCTTGAGTACAAAAGTGAGTACACTGTGTGTCTCATCATGAAACCTTCATTTTCTCCATATCCTCTGACCCTGTGAATTAAAGGAATCTACAAGATTTCCTCTTGGCTAATAAAATGTTGCTTACTTCTCTCTCTCTCTCTCTCTCTCTCTCTCTCTCTCTCTCTCCTCTCTCTCTCTCTCTCTCTCTCTCTCTCCTTCCTTCTGGAACATGTAGTAGCATCACCTACAGTGCAGCTAACACTCTGAATCAAAAGCACTCAACAGGGCATTCTACTTTTATAATGTTAAAAATGAAGCAGTTCTGGGTGAGGCATGTGCATTTTGACATTTGAAAGCTTTAGAAAAATTACCAAAGCTGTCAGCATAAATGGTTCAACAAGTACAGCATAATTCACTGATAACAATTCTGTTAACGAAAAAATAAATACCAAGGAAACTGGCTGATAAAATCCAATTTCTCTACCTTTTACCATGGGTTGGAGCCTGATGGGAATTCCTCTTTTCAACTCTGAAATGGGCTCCCAATCTGTACTGTGTGGACACTGATAGCATCAGAGATAGTCTGTCTCTCTGGCCGCTTGCCTCATCTGCCTCTGTCTCAACAGAAGAAACAGTGCCCTTTAGCTGCTCTGGACAGTCCTGATGTAAACCATTTTACCTTATTCATTCTTACACCTCAACATCCTCTGCTACTATCTCTAAGTCCTCTCAGTGGGGATCCCAATTCGGGCTATTTCCCCTCTCTCAGCCCACTTAAAAGTGTATCCCCCATGTGCAGCCTATGTGCTATGTGATCCGGCAGGGTTGTTCAACTGGCGGCCCGCGGGCCAGATCCGGCCCATTTATTAATCCCTTTGATAAATTCTTAACATTAAGACATAAAAAAATCCCTTCCAAAAATCCGGCTTTCAGTGCCAAAACAGTCTCACATTACATACGCTCACATACACAAAACACACACACGTACATGCATATTGACGCCACACACACACACACACTCACACATAGACACACTTTCACAATCTTCACATACACTGCTACTACTCTGTTTATTATCTATCCTGATTGCCTAGTCACTTTTAACCCAACCTACATGTACATATTACCTTAATTACCTCAACTACCTTGTACCCCTGCACATTGACTCGGTACCAGTACTCCTTGTATATAGGCTTGTTATTGTATTGTGTTACTATTTTTTTCTTATTTGCAAATGTTTCTTACTTTTTAACTCTGCGTTGTTGGGAAAGGGCTCGTAAGTAAGCATTTCACTGTAAAGCCTACACCTGTTGTATTTTGTGACAAATACAATACACACCACTACTGTGGTTGTCTATACAGTAGTGTGGTTTCTAGCAGAGTCTAGCATTTTTTTTGCGGTTTCTAGCGCCTATGTGACATGTTGATTTATTTGGGGGAGTTTTTCACATGAATTTGGCTCTAGCATTTGACCGGTTTATGCTAAAAATATTATGACCTCATTCTTAAAAGCTACAACTCTCAGGAACTCGTACCTGCCTTTTCTGATAACCCTAACCCTTCTGTTTCCCTGTCTGATAACCCTAACCCTTCTGTTTCTCTGTCCGATAACCCTAACCCTTCTGTTTCCCTGTCTGATAACCCTAACCCTTCTGTTTCCCTGTCTGATAACCCTAACCCATCTGTTTCCCTGTCTGATAACCCTAACCCTTCTGTTTCCCTGTCAGATAACCCTAACCCTTCTGTTTCCCTGTCTGATAACCCTAACCCTTCTGTTTCCCTGTCTGATAATCCTAACCCTTCTGTTTCTCTGTCTGATAACCCTAACCCTTCTGTTCCCCTGTCTGATAACCCTAACTCTTCTGTTTCCCTGTCTGAATACCCTAACCCTTCTGTTTCCCTGTCTGATAACCCTAACCCTTCTGTTTCCCTGTCTGATAACCCTAACCCTTCTGTTTCCCTGTCTGATAATCCCAACCCATTTGTTTCCCTGTCTGATAACCCTAACCCTTCTGTTTCCCTGTCTGATAACCCCAACCCATCTGTTTCCCTGTCTGATAACCCTAACCCTTCTGTTTCCCTGTCTGATAACCCCAACCCATCTGTTTCCCTGTCTGATAACCCTAACCATTCTGTTTCCCTGTCTAATGGGAGGGAAACAGGGGCTCATTTATAACACACCTAATGACTGAGGGAAATTAATTCAATGCATACTTCCTTCACACTGGAATTTGGCATTTGTCACGTACGTGAGGGGAGACGGAGCTGATGTTGAGTTCCACATATTTATTATAAAGTGAAACTTAGCAAGAACAAAACAAATAAATCAAACAAATAAATAAACTAACAACGAAACATGGTGCACAAAACACAAAATAATATCCCACAAACACAGGTGGGAACAATAACTACTTAAACAATGATTACCAGCTGCCTCTAATTGGGATTCATACAAATCACCAACATAGAAATAATAAACTAGAACCCCACATGGAAATAATAAACTAGAATACCCCCCAGTCACGCCCAGTCATGTCATGCTTAGTTTTCAGATTTTTTTAATGTGACCTAATTACTTTAAAGAAGCTTTTAATAGTTGTTTAAATAAAAACAAATAATGGTGTTGTGTCTTTGGCTATGCCGGATTAAGTGATATGACATGCTATTCTTTAAAATAATTTCTCCGTATTTAATATTACCTGATTGAGCTAATCATGTAAATGTAATTAACTAGAGAGTCGGGGCACCACAAAATAATAGTTATAGAGCTGTTATCTTCCGAATAAACTCTTAAAAACCTAGTAATATTTTACATCAATAGCAGTCAATATTAATCGTCATCTTAATTCAGTCTCATCTGAAATTAAAATTCTTGGTTATCTGCACAAACCTTGGCTAACAAGTTGAATCAGCAATGCAAAATTGGGTTTCATTATTTATTTACTAAATACCTAACTAATCACACAGAATTACACATACACATAATTAAATCATAACTTGATTACAAATTACGTCAAAAAGGAAAACGTCCCTAGCGGGCGGAACAGATATGACAGGTGCTTACACAAAAGAAAAGGGCTGGGTTTGAGTGAAAGAGTGGGAAGACTGAGTAACAAAGGAAGAAGCTGTGCTATCGTAAATACAGAATCTTATGCATTCTAAATTACCGCCCATTTGGAAATGGAAAATGCAATAAATATTTACTCTGAGCTGCGCTTCGGTAGGTTGGTTGTAGACGGAAGGCCGTGTTGCCCAACCAAGTCCTTTGAAGAATGTCTCTGGTTGTCAATTGGATACGTTGTAGTAACGTCATTGTGTGGTAGACGGGATACGCTGTCTATTCCTTCCTAACCTGCGTTGGCTTCGTTCTGTAGTTATTATCTGAACCATTCTGACATCGGACCGTCGTCCTGACATCCTCGGAACAGGAGGTTATATTTTCGTCAAGGCTTTATATAGTGGAGCGAGAAGGGTGTGTCTGAAAAGTTTTATAAACCATGACTCTTCACAGGGGCGGGCCACTGATTGAGCAGAACGCTAACCTTATGAAAACCCAATTCTCACATTTTAGAAGCTAAAATCACATTTCATCCCATCACGAATAAGTTCATATTCAAACATTTCAATTGAACAACAATTCCATGTGAATCTGATAACTCTGATGTCTAGACTTTCCACTGTAGAGTTTATGTCATCTTATCATTGATGAGAATGTCTCAGATGACAACCGAACTGACATCATATTCATTAAGTACCACCGCATATGTTCAATTGGTCAGATTACCAGAATATAGTTCATTTCCCCCCACCTGCTGATGTTCCCAGAATCTCTATGTTAACCAAAGGATTTTCAAATGTCACATCAGTAGGGTAGAAAAAGGGGGGAAGAGGTATTTATGACTGTCATAAACCTACCCGCAGGCCAACGTCATGACAGTGGTGAGCGAGAGTTGCGCCTTTACCTTTTCAATGATGATAAAACATCTTGGTTGCACCTCGACTCACGTTGACTGAGCGTCCTCCACTTCTTTCCTGATTACTTTTAGCAACATTTAATATGAAGAAAAGTGCTTTATTGGTGTGTGTGCGTTGCTTTTTTATACAGTTCTCCCGAAGCAAGTGGAAGTAATAATAACCCTTTTTTACATCTGGCCGCCGTAAGTATATAGTTGAATAGTCCAGTCAAACAGCATCAACCGTAAGGGATCTAACCAGTCAAACAGCATCAACCGTAAGGGATCTAACCAGTCAAACAGCATCAACCGTAAGGGATCTAACCAGTCAAACAGCATCAACCGTAAGGGATCTAACCAGTCAAACAGCATCAACCGTAAGGGATCTAACCAGTCAAACAGCATCAACCGTAAGGGATCTAACCAGTCAAACAGCATCAACCGTAAGGGATCTAACCAGTCAAACAGCATCAACCGTAAGGGATCTAACCAGTCAAACAGCATCAACCGTAAGGGATCTAACCAGTCAAACAGCATCAACCGTAAGGGATCTAACCAGTCAAACAGCATCAACCGTAAGGGATCTAACCAGTCAAACAGCATCAACCGTAAGGGATCTAACCAGGAAACGTACCAACGTTTTTTAATCAGTCTTATCTTGATTAGAGATTGATTATTTCTCTCACCGCTGCATGAAGAGGAGATATTTAACACAGGGCATGACTCCTTCTGGTCACTACACAACCATACATGCTAGATTAGGCTTGTTAACCCAGGAGTCCTTGCTCAGTTGCCAACCTGGAACCTCCTTAATACAATCATTGCGACGGCAACCTCGTTTAACCCTTCGCCTCTCCATAGCAACACTTCCCTTTCCAAGTCGTTGTTGTAAATGAGAATGTCTCCTCAATCAATCGATCTGTTCAAATGAAGCTAAAACATGGCAAAAAATCTCATGTGGCCCTTACTAATAGCTTTGGACAAAACTGAGACATGCTGAGAATGTCAGGATGTTACAAATTAAAGAAGTTTAGGCCAATTTAGTATGTATTCTTTGCCAATTGTCTTCTATATTAATACACATCATTGGCAGGATGTCTTCCTGGAAGCGTTATGCCTGATATAGCCATGCCATTTCTAGAATGTTATGCAGAATAGGGGAGAGCCAGTGTTTTGTAAAGGACATCAACTGTATAATTAACCAATAAGGCACGAGGAGGTGTGATATATGCAGTGGTGTAAAGTACTTAAGTAAAAAATACTTTCAAGTATTTTGGGGTATCTGTACTTTATTTTACTATTTTATATTTTGGCCTACTTTTACTTCACTACATTCATAAAGACAATAATGTACTTTTTACTCCATACATTTTCCCTGACACCCAAAAGTACGTATTGCATTTTGACAGGAAAATGTCCAATTCACACTTATCAAGAGAACATCCCTGGTCATCCCTACTGCCTCTGATCAGGCGGTCTCACTAAACACACATGCTTCGATTGTGTTGGAGTGTGCCCCTGGCTATCCGTCAATTTAAAATAAACAAGAAAATGGTGCCGTCTGGTTTTACTTTTGTTACTTAAGTATATTTAAAACCAAATACTTTTAGACATTTACTCAAGTAGTGTATCACTGGGTGACTTTTTTACTTGAGTCATTTTAAGGTATCTTTACTTTTACACAAGTATGAGAATTTAGTACTTTTTTCACCACTGTGTATATGGCCAATATACCACGGCTAAGAACTGTTCTTATGTATGACGCAATATCAGAGTGCCTGGATACAGCCCTTAGCCGTGGTATATTGTCCATATACCACAAACACCCGATGCGCCTTATTGCTATTATAAACTGGTTACCAACGTAATTAGAGCAGTAAAAAGAAACGTTTTGTCATACCCGTGGTATATATAATATACATTTTTACCTAGAGCTACGTGTACTGTAAAAGTAGATATCATTAAATAAGGATAGCTTTGTGACTTTCTGTCAGAACAAGAGGAGCTTGTTATATTTACATAGAGATGGTTGTCATTGACTTTTAGGTTCATCCTGAATGTTTACCGTTGGATGACTGTGGCTGCATCGTTATGATCCTAGACTGAATCTGGCTTGTGCACGGTAGTTACGAAGTTCCACATCTAAAATGAGATTCACGCCACGTGTTTTTATCACACATCAAGATGGTGAATTTGTTAGAGCTTGGGTGAGGAGACAAGTGTATTAAATGTTTGACTTTCTGGATCTTGAAGGCTGAATTCCTGCCTGGATCAGTCCGTTGTGGTTGTAGAGAAAATGTCAGATTTTTTCCCTCAAGGGTTATCATTTATCCTCTGAGAGAGAGACTATGGCCATGTGGCATTTTATTGATTTATTCTGCAGAAAAACACTTAAAATGGTTGGTATGTGTAACGTGTGTCAGCTAGATGGAATTGGAATTAACAAGTGGTATTGATCTAACGTTAAATAAATGTGTTAGTAGTTTGGTACAAGCCAGGGTTCTGATGCCTTAGCATTTAAAGAAATGCCCAGTGCTCTTTTTGTGGTTCACTGTTTTTTGACCAGTTGCATACTGTACATTTCCGCCTACTCCCTCCTGAACAGGAGTACATGCTCCTTAGAATATATTGAAAGTAACTTGCTCCGAATTCTGCTGTGAATTCTCCTTGAACCAGAGCTAATGTTTAATCTCCCTAGTCTCGCCCTAGCCGCCCACAGCCATTTGGGCTTCCCTGTTTGAAACAGTCACCTACACATTAGCAGTGTGACAGTGTCTGTTGGCTTTTGTTGTATTGGGTAATGTAGGCATCGCAGGTGAAAGTCCTTTGCTATTGATGGGTAGAAAAATAATGAGAGAGTTTTACACACACTCACAACTGCACGGTGCTACCTGCTGAGTGGTGCAATCCAAACAAGACAAATTTATACAGGATCTCCTTTCATTGGCTTGACGAATGTGGTTGTCATGGCAACATACTCTCTCACTGTCTCCTCCTGCAGTGTGTACAGTTTTAACCCACTGGAAGATGTTTTCAAGAAATGAACAGAATCACAATGCATATTTAAATAACACGGATCAGTGGGTATGCTATTTTCTGATTTTTTTTAATAACAATACTATTTTAGCGTTCTAAATGTAGAAGCATAGAGACAAAGGTTACACACTACAGCACAAAATACACTTTCAGTTTCATGACGTTGTCAGTACCCTGTGCCCCTTGCTACCCGACTGTGGTTATGTATCTGCATTACCTTCCTATGACTGGGGGTTTATAACCATCCAAATGACAAATGATTTAACTATAGAAAACTAAACAAACGTACAAAAATCCAAAACCAATAATCATCTTATCTATTTTAATAGCTATAAGCTATACCAGAGCCTGTTGACAGCATACAATAATCATATCCACTTGGCTTTACAATACTCGCCGATGTGTTTGCCTCTTCTTGCTCCAGCTTTGAGGAATACTGTTCTCTGAAACATGAAAACAGGATCACCACACTGAGTATTGAAGACCAATCATTCATGTGATGTGCAACATCAAGTACTTTATCTAAGCAGGCATGATGAGGCCTTTTTTTATGTCTCTGCTCCATCTAGCCGTTGGTCTCACTGCCTGTCCGGAGCCAGTGGTGCCTGCCAATGGCATCAAAACAGCGGACAGGTACATGGTCAATGAGGTGGTGTCATTCAGCTGTGAACCAGGATACATGCTGCAGGTGAGAGCTGTACTGTGTTCCCACTGCTGTGTCAACGTGCTGCTTAGTCAATGTGTAAAGACATTGTGTGATGTGTCGCATGTCTACTATGCAAACTCAACTCAGCAACTCAGCAAACTTTGATTTGTCTTTGAGTTCAGTGTGCTGAGAACCCCCTACCTTCACATTATAGATATAAACCCCCTACATTTACATTATAGAGAGAAACCCCCGACCTTCTCACATCTGAGAGAGAAACCCCCTACCTTCTCACATCTGAGAGAGAAACCCCCTACCTTCACATCTGAGAGAAACTCCCTCCCTTTACATTATAGAGAGAAACCCCCTACCTTTAATATGAGAGAGAAAACCCCTACCTTCACATCTGAGAGAGAAACCCCCTACCTTTACATTATAGAGAGAAACCCCTTACCTTTACATTATAGAGAGAAACCCCCTACCTTTACATTATGGAGAGAAACCCCCTACCTTCACATCTGAGAGAGAAACCCCCTACCTTTACATTAATAGAGAGAAACCCCCTACCTTTACATCTGAGAGAGAAACCCCTATCTTTACATTATAGAGAGAAGCCCCTACCTTTACATTATAGAGAGAAACCCCTACCTTCACATTATAGAGAGAAACCCCCTACCTTTACATTATAGAGAGAAACCCCTACCTTTACATTATAGAGAGAAACCCCTACCTTTACATTATAGAGAGAAACCCCTACCTTCACATTATAGAGAGAAACCCCCTACCTTTATATTATAGAGAGAAACCCCTACCTTACATTATAGAGAGAAACCCCTACCCTCACATTATAGAGAGAAACCCCTACCTTTACATTATAGAGAGAAACCCCTACCCTCACATTATAGAGAGAAACCCCTACCTTTACATTATAGCGAGAAACCCCCACCTTCACATTATAGAGCGAAACCCCCTACCTTTACATTATAGAGAGAAACCCCTACCGTTACATTATAGAGAAACCCCTACCCTCACATTATAGAGAGAAACCCCTACCCTCACATTATAGAGAGAAACCCCTACCTTTACATTGTAGCGAGAAACCCCCTACCTTCACATTATAGAGAGAAACCCCTACCTTTACATTATAGAGAGAAACCCCTACCTTCACATTATAGAGAGAAACCCCTACCTTTACATCTGAGAGAGAAACCCCTACCTTTACATTATAGAGATAAACCCCCTACCTTTACATTATAGAGAGAAACCCCTACCTTCACACTATAGAGAGAAACCCCATACCTTCACATTATAGAGAGAAACCCCCTACCTTTACATTATAGAGAGAAGCCCCCTACCTTTACATTATAGAGAGAAACCCCTACCTTCACATTATAGAGAGAAACCCCTACCTTTACATTATAGAGAGAAGCCCCCTACCTTTACATTATAGAGAGAAACCCCTACCTTCACATTATAGAGAGAAACCCCTTCCTTTACATCTGAGAGACAAACCCCCTACCTTCACATCTGAGAGAGAAACCCCCTACCTTTACATTATAGAGAGAAACATCCTACCTTTCTATTTTCCAGGGCCACTCTCATATATCCTGTATGCCAGGGACCGTGCGGCGCTGGAACTACCCTCCCCCTCTCTGCATTGGTAAGAACTTTTACTTGGAAGTGGTCACATTCAAGGCAATGGTTTACTGTTTCAGTGTTATTCATTGTCTGCAATATTTTTTCAACGTGTGCCACACATTATGTGCATTTTTATTTTCCAGCAAAGTGCGGTGGAACAGCTGTTGACTTGGCCAATGTTATTTTAAGTCCTGGATTCCCTGGCAACTACCCTGGTAACATGGATTGTACATGGAGGATTCTTTTACCAGTTGGATATGGTGAGGAACCTGCTATGATAACGATAATGATAAGAAGCCATGGTTCATTTTAGTAATGCCAGAGATAATAGGTTTATTTTTATATCATTTTTGTAATAATCTCCATTAGCTGTTGCAAAAGCAGCAGCTACTCTTCCTGGGCTCCACACAAAACATGGAACATTACATAATACCAAAACCATACCATACTTCCTAAATTATTTTGCTTACCCGACCTAGAATTCCTTACAATCAAATGCCGACCATATTATCTTCCAAGAGAATTCTCTTCGATTATGGTCACAACCGTGTAACTGGAAACCGGAGGCAGCATATATTGTAGCTGGGGATTTGAACAAAGCTAACCATACTGACCAATAGAATTTGATTTGATTTGAATGCAGAACATTAATAGACAATATATTCCGGATTTACATCTCTCCCTGGAACTAACTAAATGTTGTTGTTGTTCTGTGACATCTTCCTTTTGGAAATGGATCCCCTTTAGTTATCCTCTTTCTCTATCTACATTTTGAGACATTTGCAGTCAGTTTAGCAATTTACAAGAGAGCTGTGGGTTGCAGCCCACATATTTGCGGTGCTTCACAGTTCAAATGACTCCAGAACAAAGTAAACACTCCAGATGTTAACAAGGTAATTGTGTGTGATTTATAAAGCTAGTCAGGCTTTCGTCTGAGCACAAAGAATTTTCTCTACCTAACCCAAGAAAAATATTGTATACTGTATCCAAAAGCAATTTTCTGCCCTATCAAGCAAGAACTTCACAAGTAAGAACAAGAATGATCATTTTGTGCTGTGTGTGTACCAACAATGCATTAGATTGTGTTGTTTACAGGGCCCAATATTTAAAAAAATATATATATATATATTTTAAAAATACACAAGAGGCTTTGCAGACGCTGATGACAGCTTTTAGGACAGACAGAATGGGTAGGATAAAGCATTGTGAGAAAGAGGTACATGGCTGCATAACAACAAGATTATCGTTCAAAGGATTCTCCTAAGCATCACCAAGTGGCAAATGCTTTCTTCCAGCATCAGACCTTTGCTACACTTGGAATAACCGAACATAACATAACAGAAAAAAATTGATTGTATTGTATTCATTTCCCATTTCTGTGTCTCCCCTGGAAAAACATGAGCTGAACTCAGTATTAGATTGCTGAATAATTTCTACCATCATAACATATTAGTGAGTTGAAGAGTTTTTCTCAACATGCAAACATGATGTAGCTTGACAAAAAAAGGTTGGTACAGTAGGTCAAAAGCACATTAAATGAGCCAAGGTAATGTCTGCTAAATGCATTACTGGATTACAACATATTTCACAACATCACTGTTAATAGTTAACACTTTAGGTAATCTATAGTGAACAGATCTGTCTAAACATACAGTAAATGGTACTGTAGAATCTGTCAAGAAGGAATCAATTATTATTATTTTTAAATTTCACCTTTATTTAACCAGTTAGGCCAGTTGAGAACAATTTGTCATTTACAACTGCGACCTGGCCAAGAAAAAGCAAAGCAGAGCGACACAAACAACACAGAGTTACACATGGAATAAACAGACACACAGTCAATAACGCAATAGAAAGTCTATATACAGTGTGTGAAAATGAAGTAAGATTAGGGAGGTAAGGCAATAAATAGGCCATAGTGGCGAAATAATTACTATTTAGCAATTAAACACTGGAGTGATAGATGTGCAGAAGATGAATGTGCAAGTAGAGATGCAAAGGGGTGCAAAGGAGAAAAAAAATACAATATGGGGATGAGGCAGTTGGGTGGGCTATTTACAGATGGGCTATGTACAGGTGCAATGCTCTGTAAGCTGCTCTGACAGCTGATGCTTAAAGTTAGTGAGGGAGATATGAGTCTCCAGCTTGAGTGATTTTTGCAATTCGTTCCAGTCATTGGCAGCAGAAAACTGGAAGGAAAGGTGGCCAATGGAGGAGTTGGCTTTGGGGGGTGACCAGTGAAATATACCTGCTGGAGCACGTGCTGCTATGGTGACCAGTGAGCTGAGATAAGGCGGGGCTTTACCTAGCAAAGACTTATAGATGACCTGGAGCCAGTGGGTTTGGCGACAAAAATATGAAGCGAGGGCCAGCCAATGAGAGCATACAGGTTGTAGTGGTGGGTAGTGGATGGGGCTTTGGTGACAAAATGGATGGCACTGTGATAGACTGCATCCAATTTGCTGAGGAGAGTGTTGGAGGCTATTCTGTGAATGACATCGCTGAAGTCAAGGATCGGTAGGATAGTCAGTTTTACGAGGGTATGTTTGGCAGCATGAGTGAATGATGCTTTGTTGCAAAATAGGAAGCCGATTCTAGATTTAATATTGGATTGGATGTGAGTCTGAAAGGAGAGTTTACAGTCTAGAAGGGCGGGCAGGTGCCGGCAGCGATCAGTTGAGGAGCATGCATTTAGTTTTACTTGTATTTAAGAGCAGTTGGAGGCCACGGAAGGAGAGTTGTATGGCATTGAAGCTCATCTGGAGGTTTGTTAACACAGTGTCCAAAGAAGGGCCAGAAGTATACAGAATGATGCGAGAATTGAACCCTGTGGCACCCCCATAGAGACTGCCAGAGGTCCGAACAACAGGTCCTCCGATTTGACACACAGAACTCTGTCTGAGAAGTAGTTGGTGATCCAGGCGAGGCAGTCATTTGAGAAACCAAGGTTGTTGAGTCTGCCGATAAGAATGCGGTGGTTGACAGAGTCGAAAGCCTTGGCCAGGTCGATGAATACGGCTGCACAGTATTGTCTTTTATCGGTGGTGGTTATGATATTGTTTAGGACCTTGAGCGTGTCTGAGGTGCACCCATGACCAGCTCGGGAAACCAGATTGCATAGCAGAGAAGGTACGGTGGGCATCGAAATCATTGGTGATCTGTTTGTTAACTTGGCTTTCGAAGACAGGCAGGGTAGGATAGATATATGTCTGTAACAGTTTGGGTCTAGGGTTTCTCTTCCTTTGAAGAGGGGGATGACTGCGGCAGCTTTCCAATCTTTAAGGATCTCAGACGATACGAAAGAGAGGTTGAACAGTTTAGTAATAAGGGTTGCAACAATTGCGGCGGATCATTTTAGAAAGAGAGGGTCCAGATTGTCTAGCCCAGCTGATTTGTAGGGGTCCAGATTTTGCAGCTCTTTCAGAACATCAGCTATCTGGATTTGGGTGAAGGGGAAATGACGGAGGCTTCGGCAAGTTGCTGTGGGGGGTGCATAGCTGTTGACCGGGGTAGAGGTAGCCAGGTGGAAAGCATGGCCAGCTGTAGAAAAATGCTTATTGAAATTCTCGATTATCGTCGATTTATCGGTGGTGATAGTGTTTCCTAGCCTCAGTGCAGTGGGCAGCTGGGAGGAGGTGCTCTTATTCTCCTTTTAGGAATTTATGCTACAGGATGCACATTTCTGTTTGAAAAAGCTAGCCTTTGCATTCCTAACTGCCTGTATATGTTGGTTCCTAACTTCCCTGAAAAGTTTAATATCGTGGGGGTTATTCAATGCTAATGCAGTACGCCACAGGATGTTTTTGTGCTGGTCAAGGGCAGTCAGGTCTGGAGTGAACCAAGAGCTATATCAGTTCTTAGTTCTACATTGTTTTAATGGGGCATGCTTATTCAAGATGGTGAGGATGTCACTTTTAAAGAATAACCAGGCATCCTCTACTGACGGAATGAGGTCAATATCCTTCCAGGATACCTGGGCCAGTTCAATTAGAAAGGCCTGCTCGCTGAAGTGTTTTAGGGAGCATTTGACAGTGATGAGGGGTAGTCGTTTGACTGCGGACCCATTACGGATGCAGGCAATGAGGCAGTGATCGCTGAGATCCTGGTTGAAGACAGCAGAGGTGTATTTAGAGGGCAGGTTGGTAAGGATGATATCTATGAGGGTGCCCGTGTTTACAGGTTTAGGGTTGTACCTGGTAGGTTCCATGATAATTTGTGTGAGATTGAGGGCATCTATCTTAGATTGTAGGATGGCCGGGGTGTTAAGCATATCCCAGTTTAGGTCACCTAACAGTATGCACTCTGAAGATAAATGGGTGGCGATTAATTCACATATGGTGTCCAGGGCACAGCTGGGGGCTGAGGGAGATCTATAACAAGCGGCAACAGTGAGAGACATATTTATGGAAAGGTGGACTTTTAAAAGTAGAAGCTCAAACTGTTTGGGCAGTTCGAGCACAAAAATGGGATGTGTGGGCAAACGAGCAGCAGTATTTCCAGTGTTTGGATTTTTCATCACTGGTTATTTGGACAAATCACGATTTCATGATTTCACAAAATCACGATCAGGTGTTAGCATCTTTTGAATTTCAGTAGGGGAGGGGACATTTGACCCATAGACTTGCCCGTAACTTTAAAAGACATACAGTGTATTTCATATAATGTTTCTATGTTTTACAGGGGCTCATATTCAGTTCTTCAACTTCTCCTCTGAAGACAACCATGATTTTTTAGAGGTGCGGAATGGGCCGCAGCACAGCAGCTCTCTGATTGGACAGTTTAGCGGAAGTCAGCTGCCGCCCAACCTGCTGAGTACAACACATGAGACCGTGATTCACTTCTACAGTGACCACTCTGAAAACAGGCAGGGATTCAAACTAGCCTACCAAGGTGAGGTGTACTTCATTTTCATCCACCATGTCTAGCATGGTTTCCCCTCACCTAAAAGAGCTTGGTTTGTATTGGTTTCAATTGACAATTTGTTGGCGCTAGGCTTGGATGTTGTTTTGGTGGCATTTGTGTCAAATCTGGGAAAGAATCTATGGGAATGTCTGATGTGAAATCCTTATTGATAGTGTTTTTATCTGTCATCTGTTGATATGGTTTAGCTTTCTTTTTAGGATGATTCAAGGTTAAATGCAAAATAGATGGAATGTCAGCTTCAAGGACTTAAGTACCTGTCAGTTAAATGATCTGAGAATCTGCCCTCTCCGGATCATTGAGAGGTTACTCTGTTATGTTGCTTCTCCCGCCTGGACAAAGCATTCAGAATCAATGGAGAGCGGCATTTAGATGTTGAGTGCACTTTGATGTTATGGGGCTATTTTGCTTCCACTGGTCCTGGGGTTGTTGTTACGGTCAATGGCAACTGTAGCTGTTGAGTGCATGGCTTCCACTTTTCAAGAGATAACCCTGTGTGTCATCTTCTTCCACATATAGGCCAGAGGGTTCATATCCTGGCTTTTCCTCTTCTCCTCTTACCAAAAAAAACACCACATCTCATTTAACAATTGCTCTCTCATTGTACGCAAAAAGAATGTGAACTTGATCGTCAATTTCCAGCACTGTCAAGCTTCAATAGATTTTTGGAGTAACGTTGCTGTAACGTTGCTGTATTTTTTAGGTTGGAACAGAAAAGTTTATTGGTTTCCTGGCATCCATTCTTTGTTGTTGGCATTATGCTTGAAATAGACATGTCATAGTGACATTTCGTGAAAATGTGTCTGACAGGTGTCATGTGTGTTCCAGTACTGTCTCAAAAGGTTAAGTGGGATGGGTCACCTGTGGGCTGTTGACGACAGTCCACATAATTTGTTTGAACATTTCTTGTTGAAATATGTTTTATTTTGTTGTGATGTATGTGCATTCCTGTTATAAGAAATATGTATTTTTATTGCATAAGCTTGTAACCACAGTTTTTTTTCTGACTTTCTCTCTTGCGTTTTAGCATATGAATTGCAGAATTGCCAAGACCCTACTCCATTCCCTAACGGATATATTATTAATAATGACTACAATGCTGGCCAGTCAATAACTTTTGAGTGCTTTCCTGGATACGTTCTGATTGGACATCCTGTGCTCACATGCCAACATGGAATCAACAGAAAATGGAATCATCCCTTTCCCCATTGTGAGGGTGAGCATGGGTTAATATTATACATAACATATATTTTACCAAAAGCATCAATGGCTTCTTTGCTTCATTTATCAAACTATTTTAGAATGTATTTGTTAGGACGTTTTTATCAGCCCTATACTAGATGTTATTATAGAACCCTCGTAATACTGTTGTGAAGTTCTGTTATACTGTATGAAAAAAGGCAGCGTTTCCCAAAACTGCCTCTCATATTACTGCCTTTGAAAACTGCTCCAGTTGAGACCCACACTACTGGGACATGTGCTAAATTTCTTCTGCATTGAGCAGTGTGCGAGCTGGCAAAGGCTTACTCAATCAATACCTGCAAAGATTTGTTAGAGCTGTCCCTCATTCAACGACACCTTTCAGCGTCATGGTATTGTGTTTTGGAGGTGTACTTGGTAAATTGGGTTCTTGTTGAAGTTATCACTGCATCCCTTTTGGGTTCAAAGTTATATAACACAGTATGGGGTTTGCACTGTTGTCAAAACTGCTGCTCATAATATTGAATCTACAAGTAATACAGTGTACAGATATTTGAAATGAAGGTTCAATTGGTGAAGAAATGTTCTTAAGTTGTTAGCAGACAAATAACTCCAATCTACTTAACATCAATTTCTACTATATGCTCTACGTTTAGCAGACAGTTTTATTCAGAGCAACTTACAGTACTGAGTGGATACATTTAATACTTTTCCCCCCTGTTCTGGTCCCCCGTGGGAATCGAACCCACAACCCTGGCGTTTCATGCGCCACACTCTACCAAATGAGCTACATGGGACATACCCTCTGTGATGATACCGATCCGTCTTGTCTTCTACTGCAGCTCCATGTGGCTACAATATGACAGCTCAGAATGGCACCATATTCTCACCCCAGTACCCAAATGAGTATCCTAACTCACAGGACTGCACCTGGCTTATCACCGTGCCACATGGACATGGTATTTACATCAACTTCACCCTGCTTCAGACGGAGCCTGTCACAGATTACATTGCTGTATGGTAAGGGATTAATGGTTTCTCACAAGCCCCATCAGTTCATAATTGGCTGATGTGTCTTTTACTGTGAATAACTACCATGTACTTCAGAGCACAGGACGAGCAGGTTGACGTTTATTGGAATGAGTCTTGTCCTGAAGGCAGAGCTGAGCGATTTCTGCTAGATGGGGCAGTCAAAATTGTCTGTATTGTAAAAATTCAAGAAAAATAGCTTTCTGGTCTTAATTTAAGGTTAGGGTTAACACTCAGTGTGGTTAAGATTAGGGTCAAGGTTAGGTTTAGGTTTAAAAATCCGATTTTATGACTTTGTGGTTGTGCCAGCTAGTGACCACCCACTGGGCACAGACATCAGTTCAACGTCTAGTTTTGTTTTATATTTAGTTGAATTGTCAATGAACATGAATTCAATGTGCAAATCCAATTAGTTTGCCACATTGATTCATCGTCATCAAATAATTTGGGGGGGTTGAAATGACGTAGAAACAATGTTGATTCAGCCCGTTTTTGCCCAGTGGACACTCTGCGGAGCTGCCTCCAGAACAAAATTCATGACGAAAACGCTAACCTGCACAGGAAAACCCAGAGTTATACTGTAAATACAGCAAGACAGGAAACAAATCAACATAGTGCCTTTTTATTCCTTTTACTAGTGAAGATGAACTTGAATGTCACAATATAATAAGTGCATGCCATGGTTTAATCTGCAGCACCCGAGAGTGGATTAAAACTATGTATTTCAATGGGTAAAATACACACTTTCTGCCACAATACAGCCCTCTGTGAGTTACATGGATAATTCATCTTCAGAAGCCATTAAAGGAGGCCAGTAGTCTGTAAAGTCATCATTTTTTGCTGTTTTCATTCAACACGGTCTGTAATGTAATGGTTTTTATATGAACGTCAGCACAAATCTTGCTATAGATTTGAGAGCAAATCAATTCAACCATGCCAAACTGAAATTCTGGACATTATTACAATGTTTAATGTGTGTGTTATAAATGTAATGCTCTTTCAATGTCTTCTGGCCTCTTCCAGGGATGGCCCTGAGCAGAGCTACCCACAGCTTGGGATTTTCAGTGGTAATACAGCGCTAGAGTCAGCCTACAGTTCTTTCAATCAGGTCCTTATCAAGTTTCACAGTGACTTCTCCACAAGTGGATTCTTTGTCCTCAATTTCCATGGTCAGTTTCTCTTCCAAATCAATTTTTTTTTGTAGCTATAATGCATATTGTTACTGCTAAAGCTTGCTGATTCCCTGTTTCGAAAATATTTCAGAAATAAAGTTATCTCATGTTTTTACCTTGTGACCGGGTGAATGTGGTCAATTGTCCTCTAACAGATTGTATTTATATGTACAGTGGAAGTCAGGAGTTTACATACACTTAGGTTGGAGTCATTAAAACTCTCCACAAATGTCTTGTAAACAAACTATAGTTTTGGCAAGTCGGTTAGGACATCTACTTTGTGCATGACACAAGTCAATTTTCCAACAATTGTTTACAGAAAGATTATTTCACTTATAATTCACTGCTCACAATTCCAGTGGGTCAGAAGTTTCCATACACTAAGGCACTTGACTGTGCCTTTCAAAAGAAATCAGCCAAGACCTCCACAATTGTAGACCTTCACAAGTCTGGTTCATCCTTGGAATTTCCAAATGCTTGAATGCACCACTTGCATTCGTACAAACAATAGTATGCAAGTATAAACACCATGGGACCACACAGCCTTCATACCGCTCAGGAAGGAGACGCGTTCTGTCTCCTAGAGATGAATGTACTTTGGTGTAAAAAGTGCAAATCAATCCCAGAACAACACTAGGACTTGTGAAGATGCTGGAGGAAACAGGCACAAAAATATCTATGTCCACAGTAAAACAAGTCCTATATCGACATAACCTGAAAGGCAAGGACAAAGCCACTGCTCCAAAACCGCCATAAAAAAGCCAGACTACGGTTTGCAACTGCACATGGGGACAAAGATTGTACTTTTTGGAGAAATGTCCTCTGGTCTGATGAAACAAAAATAGAACTGTTTGGCCATAATGACCATCATTTGGAGGAAAAAGGGGGAGGCTTGCAAGCCAAAGAAAACCATCCCAACCATGAAGCACGGAGGTGGCAGCATCACGTTGTGGGGGTGCTTTGCTGCAGGAGGTACCAGTGCACTTCACAAAATAGATGGCATCATGAGGCAGGAAAATTATGTGGATATATTGAAGCAACATCTCAAGACATCAGTCAGGAAGTTAAAGCTTGGTCTCAAGTGGGCCTTCCAAATGGACAATGACCCCAAGCATACTTCCACAGTTGTGGCAAAATGGCTTAAGGACATCAAAGTCAAGGTATTGGAGTGGCCATCACAAAGCCCTGACCTCAACCCTACAGAAATGTGTGGGCAGGACTGAAAAGGCGTGTGCGAGCAAGGAGGCCTACAAACATGACTCAGTTACACCAGCTCTGTCAGGGGGAATGGGCCAAAATTCACCCAACTTATTGTGGGAAGCTTGTGGAAGGCTACCTGAAACATTTGACCCAAGTTAAACTATTTAAAGGCAATGACACCGAATACTAATTGAGTGTATGTACATTTTTGATCAACTGGGAATGTGATGAAAGAAATAAAAGCTGAAATAAATAATTCTCTCTTCTATTATTCTGACATTTCGCATTCTTAAAATAAAGTGGTGATCCTAACTGACCTAAAACAGGGAATTTTTACTAGGATTTAATATCAGGAATTGTGAAAAACTGAGTTTAAATGTATTTGGCTAAGGTGTATGTAAACTTCCGACTTCAACTGTATTTGCCCATCCCTTTATCTGGTGTGATTTCTTTGTTTTTTTATGTTTGTCAGATAGATGAAGTGATAGAATACGTATCCATAAGTATAGTATACTGTGGATTATGTGATTTTGGCAAATTACTTAATTCTTTCTCTCCTTCAGCCTATCGTCTAAAGAAATGCCCACCTCCACCAACAGTGGAAGAAGCTGAAATAGTATATGAAGATCAAGATTATGAAATAGGTAAGTTTGTACCAGAGAGATGGTCAACACTGGGTTATATAATTCAACACAGAGTTGCAGTGGGACGTCAGATAGTGACCCGCTACATGATTCAGTTTAAACATGTTCCTATGTGACTTTGAATCAAAGAGGTATAGCATGCTGGAGTGTGAACCTTTATTTGAAATGATCTTGGACAACCATGTTAGGAGTATATAGCAGGCTGTTATGTAATATAGCTGTTGGCATTGTCTCGAGAGACATAAACATAATATCCAATGTAGGTTTCCATCAGACGTTGATGTTATCACATCTGCTATAAGACGTATGAAATCATTATTTTGTCCAGGAGATGTTGTGAAGTATCGCTGCTTCCCTGGATTTACCCTGGTAGGCAACAGTGAGCTTACCTGTAAGCTCAACTCTCATCTCCAGTTTGAGAGTCCTCCGCCAACTTGTGAAGGTAAGGGAATGTTCTGACCTTTTTCTGATTATTTAATTTATTATTCCATTTATAACAGGATGTGAACTTTCAGCTCAGATACTTCCAGTTATCTGCTTTTACAAGCGTATCAGTTTACCTGCCTTATTTTGTTTATATCTGACGTTCTACCCTTGTTTCTTTGTATCCTTCTGATGACTCCTTTATACGACACTATTACTAGACATTGTTCCAAGGTGTGCATCAGCCTGTTAAAAAATCAAAGTGCAGCTAGAGTGTAGCTAGAGTCTCTGTGACTATTTGAAATCGAAGCTCTGACTGAACGTGAGTCACAGATTGAATGGCTTATGAATGGTGTGCATATCATTTCTAATTATAGTGCCAATGTGATGACACAGATGGAAGGCAGCAGTATGGTTCCATTAGCAGAGCACAAAGTACTTTTTCTAGAGAGATATGGAGATAAGCGCAGCAGAGTTTCCTTAAATGTTGTAATTCCGTAATGCAGCTATGGTCCATTCGGTTTGTTTTCATTATCATTTGCCCACAGGGTAGAAGTGGAAAATGCCTTCACATTATTTCTTGCCATAGATCACTAACCCTGAGCTCATTTGGATTTAGCAACCTGGAAAAGTTCAAGAGAAGTACAGTTGAGGTGATAAAGATGTGTACTGTAGCAGTAACTAACTATTTCTCATTTGTCTGCATGTGTGTGTTGTGCGTTTAGCCCAGTGTCCTGCAAATGAAGAACGCTCCTCCTCATCAGGAGTTATCCTTAGTCCAGGTTTCCCTAAAAACTACCCCAACTCTCAGACCTGCTCCTGGGTCATCAGGGTTCAACCTGCGTACACTATCTCCATCTTTGTGGAGATGTTTCAGAGTGAGAAGCAGTTCGACGAACTTGAGCTCTTTGACGGTAATTTCCTCTTCCAACAGCCAAATAAGTCATATGCATGTTTTATTTTGTTTGTTTTAAAATGTTTATGCCATGTCAGAGATGATTTAATGTTCAAATGCCTTACAACAAGCACTGTCATATGTGAGTGTTACTTTTGCTCTGTTAGGACCATCTGGCCAGAGCCCTTTGCTGGTGGCCCTTAGTGGAAATCACTCCACACAGTTAAACTTTACAAGCAAGACCAACCACCTTTACCTGAGATGGTCCACTGATCATGCAACCAGCAAAAGAGGATTCAGAATCCGCTACACAGGTTCGTAGTGCATAACAATATGTTTCAGTTTGTGAAAAGGCTTTAACACCCATGTGCTCTGGGCATGTCTATTTCTACTAATGCATCATCATTCGTATGTTTCATAACAGACACCAAATGAAACATTTGAATTACAGGACATTCAAAAAGTGGGACAGCGCCATAGCCTTTTTTCTCTTGTATGGGTGTCAGAGAAGCTTAGACAGCAGCCTCTGTCCTCTGAGGCAGTTGCTTTGGATCCAATGTAGGTCAAAGAGTGTGAGGCAGTCAGACTTTTACAAGTTAGCCCTCATTAGACTGTATACCTGCAGGGATCCTTTTGCAAGTCCTTCATAATAGAGGTCAAAGATCCGATAATGAATTTGGCTGAATAACCGCCATGTCCGGTGCCTCAAACCGACATTTCCACCAATGACCAAACATGATATATAGCTCACAAAGCCCAGTGGCAATGATTACTCTCCATTTCTTCTCTCCTCTTTTCTCTCCCTCTGCATTTTCTGTTGCTTTTCTTCTCTCAATTCATTTTAGTCGATAATTTTGCCGTTCCAGCCCCTGTGCTGGTTATTATTCCAGTTTGTTTCCACATGTTTCCCCATTTATTCAATTTGCCATCCCTTGTGCGAAAAAAATGACTCTGTAAAAAAATTGTTACATTGCATTGAGGCCTGACGTGTCAGAATGAGTGATGGTTTCTGAAGGCTTCAGAGTGGCTACCTCAGTGCTGTCAAACTATGTAAAAGTATTTTTAAATAATGCATGGATGTTGAACACAGACAGGGTAATACACCTCCGTTTGATCTTTACAAAACTGCTTTGGGAGTGAAGAAGTCTTTACCCAGCCAAGGGATTTTCCCCTTTGTCTTAAACAGTCCATTGGTCTTTCATCAAAGTAAATAAGAATGATGCCTGGAGTTTTAACATGAGGTCTAATCACCTAGAACCTAGACTTAACCATTTAGTACTAGTCATCTGGTGGATGGATTTAATCTAATGTTATACTAATATAATGTAATATGAAGTACTAATGTATATCTAGTGTATATCGTTAATCATTTAGAAGGAGGAATGGTATACAAAACACTTAAATTGCTCCTTTCTTTTCAATTTAGCTCCTTATTGTAGCATTAACGACCCACCTGGAAATGGAGGGGTGCTTAACCGAACAAGAGAGATCCCAGGAAGCAATCTGCAGTACTATTGTAATGCTGGCTACAGACTAGTGGGGCCCAGAAATTCCACCTGCCGGTTACATACGAATGGACTGTATCATTGGGATACCCCAGCTCCACTATGTCAAGGTAATGCAGAATGGCGAATGGCATTTACAGACTCGAGGGGGATTCACTTTAATGTCTGGTGAAAGTCTTGCAAATGTGATTGGGCTCCCTCTTGTCACAATGTTGACATGTATTTGTGGAATTGTGATTCATTGTCTATTTATTTTTCTCCTTGGTCTTCAACATAGCAGGCTACAATTCATGAATATTTCTTAATATCATAGAAAATATCTTAATGAATAGATTCTAAGAAGTCTTTTAACAAACTTTATTCAGAAATATATAATCATTGACAGTGATGTAACTGACCCTTTCTGCATTGTGTTCACTAGTGTGACAGCCCATTGCTGTAATGAGGTGTATATTTGCATAAAGGAATAGAGTCTAAGATGGAGCTAATTACTTCTGGGGGTTTTATCTTTAATGCCTGTTTGCGATAGAGCATGCAAGACAATTATCTATTTTTAAGGTACAAAGGAAACTGTGTCCACTCATTTGTGGTAAACTACAGGTGGGTAACTAGTGAACAAAACAAGATAGCGGTTTGTTATCCTCACTAAACCTGATAGGAAGTTATCATTTGATATGATGAGATCGTCTGTTCCATTTGCACTGTATTCTTAAACATGGTATTCGAACGGTAAGCGTGGGTTTAAGCAAGTGAATGCCACAATCTTCAACGGTAAATTTATGGTTTCCATTGTACTCTAATAGTTGGTACATACTAACAGCATAGGTACATACTTTGCTTACTTCCTCTTTATCCCTCCCATTTGAGACACAAGGCCACTATAGTCAGAACACAGAACACTCCTGTGATGAGAAGTGTCCATAGTGTCTACTAATTATGTGCCATAATTTCTGTAAGTGCTGAGAGTAATCCATTCAGCTGTTCTTAAGGTCATGGAGAGGCAGTGGAGGATTCTGGCTTCTCTGTTTAATCAAATCAAAACAAATGTTATTAGTCACATGCTCCGAATACAACAGGTGTAGTAGACCTTACAGTGAAATGCATACTTATGAGCCCCTAACCAACAATGCAATTTAACAAAAAATAAGAGTAAGAATAAGAAATAAAAGTAACACGTAATTAAAGAGCAGCAGTAAAATAACAATAGCGAGACTATACACAGGGGGGGGGTACCGGTACAAAGTCAATGTGCGGGGGCACCGGTTAGTTGAGTTATTAAAGTAACTATGCATAGACAATAACAACAGAGAGCAGCAGCGGTGTAAAGGGGGGGGGGGGGGGGTGCAGATAGTCTGGGTAGCCATTTGATTAGATGTTCTGGAGTCTTATATCTTGGGGGTAGAAGCTGTTTAGAAGCCTCTTGGACCTAGACTTGGCACTCCGGTACCGCTTGCCATACGGTAGCAGACAGAATAGTCTATAACTAAGGTGGCTGGAGTCTTTGCCAATTTTTAGAGCCATCCTCTGACACTGCCTGGTGTAGAGGTCCTGGATGGCAGGAAGCTTGGCCCCTGTTATGTACTTGGCTGTATGCACTACTTGGTGTGCTTGGACCATGTTAGTTTGTTGGTGATGTGGACACCAAGGAACTTGAAGCTCTCAACCTGCTCCACTAATCCAACTTAAACGTAAGGTTGTGATCAAAGTGGACAAGAAAACACCCTAATTGGTCCCACTGCTTTTACTGGAACTTTGAAGACATCTACTAGCTTGAATTGTTCTCGAAATATGTTGCTTTGTTGCTTTTGTAGATGTTCCTGTTGCTTTGGAAGATGAAATTCTGATTTGAATATACAGTTGCAGGGTGAGAAATTATCGTTTGATGGGAGTATAATTTTTTATATTTTCATATCTTTCCATTGGCAGCTATATCTTGTGGAATCCCTCAGTCTCCTGCCAATGGTTCATTCCATGGTTTCCAGTACACAGTAGGAAGCAAAGTTAACTACGAGTGCAATGAAGGGTACAGGATGGAGACAAGTTTCTCCACGAGCGCCGTCTGTCTGGAGGAGGGGACATGGAGCAATGCTGCACACCCACCTCTTTGTTTACGTGAGAAAAATAACCCTTTGTTTCTATGCCAACGGTATGTTAAAATCGCCTGCCTCATTGAGCCACTGCAGTCAATGCATGTCTCATTAACATCCTCCTTAGAGAGTAATTTGGAGCAGGTAACGGGTGAGCAATAATGACTAGATTTTTGCAGTTAAGCACTCACACAAAAGAAATGGTAGGATGCAACCCCGCCTCCTCAGGCCTGCATTACCAGAAACACTCTCGGCAATCATATTTAAGTCATTTTGGGACATGACTGTTTAAATGACATGTTCATACTACAATGAGTGTGATTTATGTGAATATAATATATATATATATATATATATAACAAATATTTTTATGCTCATTATACTTTCTAATTTGCTTTGGCATTTCTCAGTTTGATTAATAGAATGTAATACTATATATATACTGTAGGACAAAGACCGATAATGTACACATCAAAAGACTTATATCAAATCACTAAAGTTGGAGAACGTAAAGGAAATAAGGATTCTTTTCTCTGTCATGTCTGTATTTTTGAGTGTGTTCAGAATGAAGGCCAGGGTCACGGTATTCCATTAACTCTGGCCTGTTCTCTCTCTCCCCCCACAGCGATCCAGTGCCCTAACATTGAGAGCGTGCTCTCAGAACACATGGTGTGGCGGCTGATCTCGGGGTCACTGAATGAATTTGGAGCTCAGATAATGCTGAGCTGCACTCCTGGCTTCTACCTCGGAGGACAGAGGACAATCAAGTGCTTAGCTAATGGAACCTGGGCTGGAATTGAGGAGAGGTCTACCTGCAAGAGTAAGATACATACTGTGCATGTACCACAGGGCTGCAGTGCTTAGAGTTATAGAAAATAACATTTAAGTAATTTAGCAGATGTTCTTATCCAGAGCAACTGACAGTAGTGAGTGTATACATTTTCATATATATTTTTGAATACTGGTCCCCAGTGGGAATCAAACCCACAACCAAGGCTTTGTAAGAACCATGCTCTATCAAATGAGCTACACGGGAAATATTATAATTCGTAAGAATGGAGTGCAAGATACTTGACATTTCGAGTATGAATAGTACCTTTTTCTAATTACTGAGAGCAATTTCATTGTCTGACCGGGGCTGTAATTCAGACTGGCAGTTAATAAATCTGAAATCCTCTGTGCCTCTTTGTGGCTCCCAGTGTATTTCTGGACCGTAACATGTATAATCCCCAGGATTTGGTGTAGTAGCTGGAAAGTCGTAAGGAAGTATCCAAACTTGCTATTTGTTTTGATCACAGCTCTACCTATTTCCTCTACTTAAACATGGTGTGTAAACAACTGCAGTGGTGATGAAGTAATCATGGAAAATAGCCTCTGCCTAATTAGAGGTCAGAGGGAGAATGTAAATATTTTGATTAGCGGGGACTTAATATTTAATGTGTTTACATGCCATTGTGTACATGCAAAGGCACATTGGCCTTGGCTTTGATTGGGTGCATCCAGGAGTCCCTGGTGTGTTTTCTGATCATTCCCTGGGTACCACCTTACGGGGAAGACATGCATTATGCTCAGGGATGGAATCTAAGGATTTTGGGCACTGGCCAGCTGGGCTAATAGAATAGACCATTATTTTTACTAGCCTGGGTCCAAACTCTGTCATGTGAAACTTAAAAAGAAAACATTTTACTAGCTGGTGTGTTAGTTGGGAAAATGTTCTGATAGCCCGGTCAGAAAAGTACTAGCCTCGGGCTTGCAGGATAGCTTCATTTCCATCCTCTATATGCTGCATGAGTACTCATTTTCATCAATAGCCAATGTCCTTACATAATGTAATGTTTAGTGCCTCCTTTCTATTATGTGGTGAACCAAACTGTATGTGAATTTAAAGATGGTGAATGCACAATGACAAACAAACAAGCATACTGTTGCATTTGTTAGAATGGTCTGACAAAACAAAAAGGACAATATATAATGAATGTTAGCATAACAGCCAGCAATGTGTGTTTACATAAGGTAGTTGGATATCTAAATGTATTGTAACATTTACAGGTAACTTGTGAGGGCTGAGTCAATCAGCTGCTGTAAGACAAGATGTGCCACTTCCCCATTTAGTGTTTGAGTACAAATACACTAGTGGAGGCTGGTGGCAGGAGCAATGGAAAGATGGGCTCATTGTAATGCCTGAAATGGAATCAAGGGAATGGAGTCAAATGTGGTTTCCATATGTTTGATGGGTTTGATATTCCAGCCATTACAATGAACCCGTCCACCTATAGCTCCTTCCAACAGCCTCCACTGAAATACACAATTCTCTGCATGCCTTTCATTCAGGGATATCTAGTCATTGTAGATCAAAATGCTCCACTAATCAGTCCTTATTGTGGAATTTGTTTCCACTCAGGCACAGTGGCGTGCAACCAAGTATAACTCAGTCTCTGATTGTCTGTGTCACTTCCAGTTATCTCGTGTGGGGACCTCCCCTCTCCTCCCTATGGCAACAAGATAGGAACCCTGACTACATTTGGCGCCACAGCGATCTTCATGTGTAATACGGGATACACACTGGTGGGGTCACATGTGAGGGAATGTGGGGTCAACGGGCTCTGGAGCGGAGTGGAAACCAAATGTCTTGGTACAGTAGAAATGTTTTCTTTTTATGATTAAGATTTCTGTCTTCTCATCCTGGACGAGCTCCAAAATTGTATCTAACTGGATGTCCCCCAATGTTATGATCTTGGACCAACACCAAATGGGGTAGAGCACCTTTATGGTTTTCAAATCATTATGCCAGAAACACATTAAAGATTCCTCAGGTTACAGTTGATCCGCTTCAAACTCTTGAAGGTCAACCTCTTTAAGGTAATTTCGCTTCAATTACCAGTGTCCAAATTTGATGTAGGGTAGGCAACCATTCTATAATTAGATTTAATCTGACCCCAGCAGTCAACTCCAAAATGTCAGTAAAAAAATAAGATATATACTGTACCACCAACATTATTATCAATTAGATTATCGATCAGATAAAATTATCGAGGCAGTTCTCACCACAAAGACATGAATTATCAGGGGGGGAAAGGATCAAATGTTTTCATATGTCAAAGTGCCAAATGGTTATTACAGTCCTGAGACCATTTCAAATATGTGTGTTAGGGAATAGAAAGAAAGTTTGCATCTCAAATGTACTCGTTCATGCCAATCCACACTGTCTCAACTATTTCAAGTATCATCTAAGAACTGAAAATAAGATGCAGGTATCTGGTTTATTCTCCCTTCTAGCTGGCCACTGTGACTCCCCTGATCCAATCATCAACGGTCACATAAGTGGAGGTGGCTCCAGTTATCGTGACACTGTTGTCTACCAATGCAACCTTGGCTTTCGCCTTATTGGAACATCGGTTCGGATCTGTCAACAAGACCACAGATGGTCCGGACAAGCTCCTGTTTGTGTTTGTAAGTGGATAACCTTAAGTTTTGTTATTGCCTTCATCAATTATTTCTTAATGATCAGAGATTTACAGGAATTCTCAATTCTCAACCCAATCACCATCACTAATAATTGTGTAAAACAATTTTTGCTCTCTCTTGGCTACCTCTACTTTTTTCAAAGCCATTACCTGTGGTCACCCTGGAAACCCAGCAAATGGTCGAACTAATGGCAGTGAGTTCAACTTGAACGATGTGGTCAACTTCACCTGCAGCACAGGATATCAGTTGCATGGTGCCTCAAGAGCTCAGTGCAGGATGACTGGACAGTGGAGCAACCCTCTTCCAGTTTGTAGAGGTAAAACACAGTAACAAATACATTCAAAGCATTTCAGGTATATCCATTTCATTTGTGGGTAGAGTGCATACTTTATTTTGTATAGATAGTTTGTGCATGTCGATGGCTCACAAAGCAAATATTTTACTCATTGTGTATTAAAGTGGAACTGACAGCATTTGAACTACTTTGCAGATATGAAACAACACATTCATAATACCAGTCAAAAATGACCAGTTTATACTACAAAAGCAACTTTACGAGAGGTTTTAAAAATAGGTTATATATGACTCAACATTCCTTGAAGTACACGAAGGTATTGTTGGCAGAATAGATGGATGCAGTTCACTGCTTGATTAATATAATTCACCAAAACATTTATGGTTATTCTAAACAAATATTGCTATCAGGTTGTAAATCACAGCTGGCCTGGTACATTTTTTAATGCCTCCATTCGGGATGCACCGTTTCAATGACTCAATATTTTGGACAAAAAATGACGAATGTAACTGACTGGGAATGTCAATACAATTAAACTAAGAAGGGCAATGATCACGTCAGTCATAACGTGGCTAATAAGCTAGCGTATCCATTTACGTAGCAAGCTAAAAAAAAAAAACACGGAGCCAAACGTTAGCTAGCTGGTAGGAGGATGTCATGCAATATCATTGCAAATGCAGATGTCATTTGCTTAACTAGCAAGAACTTGAACGACTGTTGCGCAGTTAACATATCTCTTGCTTTCACAAATTCACTCTCGTCTGAGTGTGCCAGAGCGCAGAGTATCTGATAAATTGATGAACTCGCAACACCCGCTGAATATGCGCGGTGTCGGTAAACAAAAGTAGTAGTTAGTCATGAACGCTCTACATAGCATGTAAACAGCCTAACCAGCTCTGCTTTACAACGAGCAAAATGGTCAGACTGAGGTGTTCTCTCATTTGTGTCTGGAAGTAGCTAGCCAACTTGCTTGGTTGGGACAAGAAAGATTGCATTGACAGGCAAGCTGCAGAAGGACCAGTAGGATATAATTCCCCATTGGTTATCAGTGACATTTTTGACGGGCAACTAGCTGAAAAGTTCGAGAGTTTATCTAATGTTCCTTCGTTACATTTTAGCTCATCTTGCTCTGGCTAGAATTAGTTGTTGATCTTCTTGATGTGCATAACGGATGGAGCGAAAGCCCACATTTTCATGGTTGTTTGATCAATATGACTGTAAAGTTCCCAAATGTAATGTGACAGAATGTGCAGAAATCCATTCAGGTGTATTTTGTGGCTTTTGCCGAATGCGTTCTAATTTCTAAAGTTGCGCTGTTGCTACTGCCTGTAAACACACACAGTGTTGCCGACTAATTTTCAGGGTAAGTTGCTTGAGGCAGGTTGATTTGTTGCTAAATGACGTGATGTCTGCGTTATAACGTAAAACTGCGTCATTACATTGAATCCACAATAACGTTACTCAAATTGACTGGCTATCTCGGCAAAAAAATATGATTTTGACATTTGTTCAGGTACAGACTCCCACTATTTTCTGTACAATTTTGATTGAGACATGTTGATTAATGTTATAAGTTATGTTCAAGATCAAACATTCGTGACCAACTATATTCATTGGGTTTGGCTCGTCGAAGGCATATACTACTGCTGCTGCAGTCAGCCAACAATGATTTGCAATTTTCTGAAATTGCTGCTGGCCTTCTGCTGACGTCACTCACAATTCACTTTTGCAGCCAGGCACGTGTGTTGTGACTGAGTGTGTGACAGAGAAAATCGTTTTTGTATCATTTAGAAGGAAAATACGTGCGTTTTAGCGTTTGAGTCACTTTTCAAAAGTTGCTAAAAGTTCCAAATACATTTTTAAAAGTAGCTCAATTTGTTGCTAGGTGCTGTTTGAAAAAAAAGTTGCCAGGGTAGTCTGAAAAGTTGCTAAATCTAGCAACAAAATTGCTAAATTGGCATCACTGAACACACAGTCCACTTCAAAGTGAATGGTGGCAAATGGCTTGTTTGCATGAAGGCCTACTGTAGCTCTAATTGGCTATGGCGTACCGGTCTGCATGTTTTGGAAAAATTACTTGTGTCATGCAGAACGTAGATGTCCTAACCGACTTGCCAATACTATAGTTTGTCAACAAGAAATTTGTGGAGTGGTTGAAAAATGAGTTTTAATGACTCCATCCTAAGTGTATGTAAACTTCGACTTCAACTGTATTTGTATGACTAGAATAGTCCTCCATGCTGAAAAAGCAAGGGAAAACAAGGGGGGGAAAAAAGTATATATAAAACAAAAAAGAAATAGCCTCCTTCACCTGCCACAACAATGGTCAGTCACTCCCTCCCTCAGCCTGTTCAGTATTCCTACAGTATGTCAGTGTGCTCCCCGCTACCTCAGCCTGCAGTATTCCTACAGTATGTCAGTGTGCTCCCCACTACCTCAGCCTGCAGTATTCCTACAGTATGTCAGTGTGCTCCCCACTACCTCAGCCTGCAGTATTCCTACAGTATGTCAGTGTGCTCCCCACTACCTCAGCCTGCAGTATTCCTACAGTATGTCAGTGTGCTCCCCAGCCTGCAGTATTCCTCAGCAGTGTGCTCCCACTACCTCAGCCTGCAGTATTCCTACAGTATGTCAGTGTGCTCCCTGCTACCTCAGCCTGCAGTATTCCTACAGTATGTCAGTGTGCTCCCTGCTACCTCAGCCTGCAGTATTCCTACAGTATGTCAGTGTGCTCCCTGCTACCTCAGCCTGCAGTATTCCTACAGTATGTCAGTGTGCTCCCTGCTACCTCAGCCTGCAGTATTCCTACAGCCTGCCTGCAGTATTCCTACAGTATGTCAGTGTGCTCCCTGCTACCTCAGCCTGCAGTATTCCTACAGTATGTCAGTGTGCTCCCTGCAGCCTGCAGTATTCCTACAGTATGTCAGTGTGCTCCCCGCCACCTCAGCCTGCAGTATTCCTACAGTATGTCAGTGTGCTCCCCTCTCCCAGCCTGCAGTATTCCTCAGCAGTGTGCTCCCCTCTACCTCAGCCTGCAGTATTCCTACAGTATGTCAGTGTGCTCCCACTACCTCAGCCTGCAGTATTCCTACAGTATGTCAGTGTGCTCCCTGCTACCTCAGCCTGCAGTATTCCTACAGTATGTCAGTGTGCTCCTGCTACCTCAGCCTGCAGTATTCCTACAGTATGTCAGTGTGCTCCCAGCTACCTCAGCCTGCAGTATTCCTACAGTATGTCAGTGTGCTCCCTGCTACCTCAGCCTGCAGTATTCCTACAGTATGTCAGTGTGCTCCCTGCTACCTCAGCCTGCAGTATTCCTACAGTATGTCAGTGTGCTCCCTGCTACCTCAGCCTGCAGTATTCCTACAGTATGTCAGTGTGCTCCCTGCTACCTCAGCCTGCAGTATTCCTACAGTATGTCAGTGTGCTCCCTGCTACCTCAGCCTGCAGTATTCCTACAGTATGTCAGTGTGCTCCCCTACCTCAGCCTGCAGTATTCCTACAGTATGTCAGTGTGCTCCCCGCTACCTCAGCCTGCAGTATTCCTACAGTATGTCAGTGTGCTCCCCACTACCTCAGCCTGCAGTATTCCTACAGTATGTCAGTGTGCTCCCCACTACCTCAGCCTGCAGTATTCCTACAGTATGTCAGTGTGCTCCCACTACCTCAGCCTGCAGTATTCCTACAGTATGTCAGTGTGCTCCCGCTACCTCAGCCTGCAGTATTCCTACAGTATGTCAGTGTGCTCCCTACTACCTCAGCCTGCAGTATTCCTACAGTATGTCAGTGTGCTCCCTGCTACCTCAGCCTGCAGTATTCCTACAGTATGTCAGTGTGCTGCACCTCAGCCTGCATTCCTACAGTATGTCAGTGTGCTCCCTGCTACCTCAGCCTGCAGTATTCCTACAGTATGTCAGTGTGCTCCCTGCTACCTCAGCCTGCAGTATTCCTACAGTATGTCAGTGTGCTCCCTGCTACCTCAGCCTGCAGTATTCCTACAGTATGTCAGTGTGCTCCCTGCTACCTCAGCCTGCAGTATTCCTACAGTATGTCAGTGTGCTCCCTGCTACCTCAGCCTGCAGTGCTTCCTACAGTATGTCAGTGTGCAGTCCCTCCCTGCTACCTCAGCCTGCAGTATTCCTACAGTATGTCAGTGTGCTCCTGCTACCTCAGCCTGCAGTATTCCTACAGTATGTCAGTGTGCTCCCTGCTACCTCAGCCTGCAGTATTCCTACAGTATGTCAGTGTGCTCCCTGCTACCTCAGCCTGCAGTATTCCTACAGTATGTCAGTGTGCTCCCTGCTACCTCAGCCTGCAGTATTCCTACAGTATGTCAGTGTGCTCCCCGCTACCTCAGCCTGCAGTATTCCTACAGTATGTCAGTGTGCTCCCCACTACCTCAGCCTGCAGTATTCCTACAGTATGTCAGTGTGCTCCCACTACCTCAGCCTGCAGTATTCCTACAGTATGTCAGTGTGCTCCCACTACCTCAGCCTGCAGTATTCCTACAGTATGTCACTGTGCTCCCTGCTATTTTGTAAGCCACTCTGCACACCCACACCCAGGGTTCCAACAATCACCTTTTTTCAAGAGGGTTACCTGAATAATGGTGTCTATTAAAGGCAAGGAACATGCCAATAGCAGGTGCCAATTATCAATTTTGGAGGGGTTTTTCCAACCTCTCTGTCCCTAGGGGTTTAATTGACTGCCAAGGCATTGGCAGCTGTCACTGAGGGAAAGCGATCTGTTTAGCTTCCCCTGGACATTAACTTTAGGCTGTTTTTTGTTGAAGGGCAATAGCTGAAAACAATGTTCAGCCAACTCTGAGGCAAGACGTACAGCTTATTATTGTTACTGGGGCTTCCTGCCCTGCTGGTTTAAAGTGCAACTGAAGTAAATAAGGAATCTACATTTTTGTGACAAGTTAAACTGAACAGAAACTGCATATCAATCCACATGTATGACATTTCTACACAGTTATTAGAGTAAATGTATGTCAAATGCTATTGACTGTAGAAAATCTGTAGTTACAGTACATGAGAAGCTGTATATCTTAAAAAGCATGGATGGGTTGTTTTGAATGAATCCGAACTTGAACAGAAATCCTGCTATTCAAGCTTTCCCATTGATTTCCCTTCTCTTCTCACTCTTGGGTTCACTGTCAGACTTTAAGCATGCGGACGGTTTTATCTTGCAGTGGTAAACTGCTCCGATCCAGGCTTCGTGGAGAATGCCATTCGTCACCCGCAGCAGCGCTTCCCCGAGAGCTTCAACTACAGAACCAGTGTGATGTATCACTGCAAGAGGGCCTTCTATCTGCTCGGCTCATCACTTCTCACCTGTCAGTCAAACGGCCTCTGGGACAGATCACTTCCTAAGTGCCTTTGTGAGTAATATGCTGGGATTGTCTTGCTCAGGGTACAAAAAGTGGTAGAGGTAGAATCTGGGTCCCAAGTGGTGTGGTTAGTTGCTGTTGGAGAATGATAAAAAAATAAGTGAAATTTACTGTTCTTATAGTGGTGAGAAAGAAATAATCATTATGGCTGTGCTGAAAATGTTGTATATAGTGTTAATGTTAGTGATGAAAAGGGGTTGTGGAAGTAGTAGTGGTAACAGAGAAGGCATGGAATAAGAAATTGGGGTGTTCAAATCATATGTTTATAGTACTAACAAGTGTTTGGGTGCTGGGTTCAAAAGGCATACACTTGATAAAAATAACAGACAGTAACAGTAACACTGAAGGCACAAGAAAAAATGAAGTATATCTTGGGCGGCAGGTAGCATTACAGTTTGAGCGTTGGGCCAGTAACCAAAAGATTGCTGTTTCGAATACCTGAGCCGACAAGGTGAAAAATCTGTCGATTTGCCCTAATTTGCTCCAGGGGTGCTGTACTACTATGGCTGACCCTGTAAAAAAACACATTTCACTACAGCTATCTGGTGTATGTGACAATACTACCATTTTTATAATATTTTCTTTAGATACATGATGGATATAAAAAAGTATTTCTATCAACTGTTCTCAACATTTTCTCTCCATTTCACCTGCAGCTATTTCCTGTGGTGATCCTGGCACACCGCCCCAAGCTATTATGTCAGGTAGGAAGTTCACCAACGGCGCCGTGGTCCATTACACCTGCAGCCACGACCGAGCACTGATTGGGAACGCCACGCGCTACTGTCAGGAGGACGGACGCTGGAGCGGGCCACAACCCTACTGCTCAGGTATATCCATCAGCAGGGTCCTACACCCTTTGAAGAACCTCTTTTGGTTTGCGGTAGAACCCTTTTTGTTCCAAATAATTCTACCTGGAACCAAAAAGGGTTCTAACTGGAACCAAAAAGGGTCCTGCGGCTGTCCCCATAGGAGAACCATATTTGGTTCCAGTTAGAACCCTTTTTGGTTCCAGGTAGAACTATTTTGGGTTCCATGTATAATCCTCTGTTTAAAGGGTTCCACATGGAACACAAAATGGTTCTACCTGGAACCAAAAGGGTTCTACCTCGAAACAAAAGAGGTTATTCATAGGGTTCTCCTATGGGGACAGCCTAAGAACCCTTTTTGGTTCAAGATGGCAACTTTTTTTCTGGGTGTTGCACACTGCCAGGCAGGGAAACCTGAAGGCTCTCCAATGGATAGAAATAACACTGAGTGACAGGTTTCAGGGAAGTCAACCCCAGCTGAAAAAACTAGGGGTTTCTGTGGGTTTTTCAAGTTTTGTAGCTAGAGCTGTAGGAAGCAAGCACTCTGGGTAGAGCCTTGGTAGCCTTTCATGGAAGTTAAAAGGGAGTGTGGAAAAAACTATTTCCATCTCAGAAAACAAGGCTAGAATGACTGATATGCACTGCCTATGGACCTTCTGTAGTGAGTGATGGGTGGTCGTTTGAGTGTTGGATATTTTCTCTCTCCTTCATTAGGCGGTAGTTCCGGGGAGTGTGGTGACCCTGGAATCCCACCTCATGGCTCCAGGTTGGGGGACGAGTTCCAGCTGAAGAGCCTGCTGAGGTTCACCTGTGAAGCCGGCTTCTCCCTGAGTGGCTCGGCTGAGAGGACCTGCCTCCTTAATGGCTCCTGGAGTGGCACCCAACCAGTCTGTGAAGGTGAGTCCCCTGCCATATACGGTGCATTCGGAAAGTATTCAGACCCCTTGACTTTTACACATTTTGTTGCGTTACAGCCTTATTCTAAAATGGATTCTTTCCTGGTCCATGAGTTTTGGTGGGTGCCCCTTCTTGGCAGGTTTGTTGTGATGCCATATTCTTTCCATGTTTTAATAATGGATTTAATGGTGCTCAGTGGGATGTTCAAAGTTTAGGATATTTCTTTATAATCCAACCCTGATCTGCACTTCTCCACAAGTTTGTCCCTGACCTTGCTTAATGGTGTTGCAGACTCTGGCACCTTTTGGAACGGATATATATATATATACATACACACACACAGTGGGGCAAAAAAAGGATTTAGTCAGCCAGCCACCAATTGTGCAAGTTCTTCCACTTAAAAAGATGAGAAAGGCTTGTAATTTTCATCATAGGTACACTTCAACTATGGCAGACAAAATGAGAAAAAAAATCCAGAAAATCACATTGTAGGATTTTTAATGAATTTATTTGCAAATTATGGTGGAAAATAATTATTTGGTCAATAACAAAAGTTTATCTCAATACTTTGTTATATACCCTTTGTTGGCAATGACAGAGGTCAAACGTTTTCTGTAAGTCTTCACAAGGTTTTCACACACTGTTGCTGGTATTTTGGCCCATTCCGCCATGCAGATCTCTTCGAGAGCAGTGATGTTTTGGGGCTGTTGCTGGGCAACACGGACTTTCAACTCCCTCCAAAGATTTTCTATGGGTTTGAGATCTGGAGACTGGCTAGGCCACTCCAGGACCTTGAAAATCCTACTCCTTCGTTGCCCGGGCGGTGTGTTTGGGATCATTGTCATGCTGAAAGACCCAGCTACGTTTCATCTTCAATGCCCTTGCTGATGGAAGGAGGTTTTCACTCAAAATCTCACGATACATGGCGCCATTCATTCTTTCCTTTACACGGATCAGTCGTCCTGATCCCTTTGCAGAAAAACAGCCCCAAAGCATGATGTTTCCACCCCCATGCTTCACAGTAGGTATGGTGTTCTTTGGATGCAACTCAGCATTCTTTGTCCTCCAAACATGACGAGTTGAGTTTTTACCAAAAAGTTATATTTTGGTTTCATCTGATCATATGCCATTCTCCCAATCTTCTTCTGGATCATCCAAATGCTCTCTAGCAAACTTCAGAAGGGCCTGGACATGTACTGGCTTAAGCATGGGGACACGTCTGGCACTGCAAGATATGAGTCCCTGGCGGCGTAGTGTGTTACTGATGGTAGGCTTTGTTACTTTGGTCCCAGCTCTCTGCAGGTCATTCACTAGGTCCCCCCGTGTGGTTCTGGGATTTTTGCTCACCGTTCTTGTGATCATCTTGACCCCACGGGGTGAGATCTTGCGTGGAGCCCCAGATCGAGGGAGATTATCAGTGGTCTTGTATGTCTTCCATTTCCTAATAATTTCTCCCACAGTTGATTTATTCAAACCAAGCTGCTTACCTATTGCAGATTCAGTCTTCCCAGCCTGGTGCAGGTCTACAATTTTGTTTCTGGTGTCCTTTGACAGCTCTTTGGTCTTGGCCATAGTGGAGTTTGGAGTGTGACTGTTTGAGGTTGTGGACAGGTGTCTTTTATACTGGTAACAAGTTCAAACAGGTGCCATTAATACAGGTAACGAGTTGAGGACAGAGGAGCCTCTTAAAGAAGAAGTTACAGGTCTGTGAGAGCCAGAAATCTTGCTTGTTTGCAGGAGACCAAATACTTATTTTCCACCATAATTTGCAAATAAATTCATTAAAAATCCTACAATGTGATTTTCTGGATTTTTTTCTTCTCATTTTGTCTGTCATAGTTGAAGTGTACCTATGATGAAAATTACAGGCACTTTTTAAGTGGGAGAACTTGCACAATTTGTGGCTGACTAAATACTTTTTTGCCCCACTGTGTGTGGGGCATATATATATATATATATATATATATATATATATATACAGTGCCTTGCGAAAGTATTCGGCCCCCTTGAACTTTGCGACCTTTTGCCACATTTCAGGCTTCAAACATAAAGATATAAAACTGTATTTTTTTGTGAAGAATCAACAACAAGTGGGACACAATCATGAAGTGGAACGACATTTATTAGATATTTCAAACTTTTTTAACAAATCAAAAACTGAAAAATTGGGCGTGCAAAATTATTCAGCCCCCTTAAGTTAATACTTTGTAGCGCCACCTTTTGCTGTGATTACAGATGTAAGTCGCTTGGGGTATGTCTCTATCAGTTTTGCACATCGAGAGACTGACATTTTTACCCATTCCTCCTTGCAAAACAGCTCGAGCTTAGTGAGGTTGGATGGAGAGCATTTGTGAACAGCAGTTTTCAGTTCTTATCTTAGCTGATCAGGGTTGGGGTCAATTTCATTTCAATTCCAGTCAATTCATAAAGTAAACAAAATTCCAAAATGTCCTCATTGAATAGAATTGGAGTTGGACTTTCAGTGTACTTCCTGAATTGACTGGAATTGTCTCCAACCCTGAAGCTTATCTACTGTATATTTCTACGTTTTAGAAAGATAATAATTTACCCTCAATTATCTCATCATTCACTTTTAAATAGACTCATTTGGACATAAAGATATCATACGTAAATGTATTTAATGTCTTTAGTACGTCTTAAACTGTGTCTCATTAACCAATAACTTTGATTGAGCTTGATAGCTCCTTAATCCCACAATTAAATTCAAATAATTTGCCCAAATCGAATTTATTATGACCATGATTATGATGTACTGTATACTCTACACGACGCATATTGTAGCTGTGCCATAAGATTTTGGGTAATTATGGGTTCCTTGTTTTCAGGTTGTGTTGTTTCTCATTCCTGTGTGTGTTTTGGTGTTTAAGTTGTTTGTGTTCAGTTATTTGCTGCTCTGTTGTTTGTCATATTTTAACTCCGTTATCATGAGTGTTCAGTGTTGTCTGTTAGATGGGGTCGGACATGGAATTAGAATAGTAGAATGGACATGAACCTTGTTATGATGGGATAAAGGTCAGCCATTTTGGTCAGGGTGTTGGTCAACTGTGGTTTGCCAGTGGTGTGGTAAGATATTGTGTAAAATAATGAATTTGAATAATGTATATACACTGTATATTTGTTAGCTAGCTAACCAAAGGAAGGATTCCATGCATTTTTTCAAATGAACTGACAATATGCCAACATTTTATTCAAACAATGCAGTGAATGCACAGCCATACACTGGCTGAAATCAATTGATGACAGGACTTAGAGAAGTTGTAAATGCAACAAGTAGACTTCTGATTTTGTATCGTATAATAGCACTCACAGCTTTTCAAGAAAACACAAATGTTGACATTTATGATCTCATGCCTTTCTTTTATTTTCCTGCACTAGTAAAATCAGGATTATGCCTCTACAGCCATTCATTCACATTAGACTGGTCTTGATTTCTCCCTGACCAATTGGCTGCCATTTCCAACCATTCTGGAACTTTCAGGGTTTATGACACAACCCCTCTAGTAATTTAAAGTGGAACTGACAGTGTTTTAACTACTTTGCAGATATGAAACAGACACACAATCATAATTTCAGTCAAAAATATAAAAATCCCAGTTTATGCTACAAAACCAACTTTATAGGTTTTAAAAATAGGTTCTATTTGATTCAACATTCCATGCCGTACACTAAGGCATTGTTGGAGAATAGATGGATGCAGTTCAATGCATTAATATAATTGACCAATACCGTACATTTCTTGGCAGTCCAAAAAATATAGCAGTCAGTTTGCGAATCACAGCTGGCCTGGCACATTGTTTGCTGGCTCCATTCCGGAAGCACTGTTTCATTTTCAATGACTCAATATTTTGTGTGCAGAATATGACCGGTGTCAATAGAGACAGGCAAAAAAAATCTTTAAAGTTTGTCGCGAATGCTCTATATAACATGTAAACAGCCTTACTAGCTCTGCTACGGCGAGTAAAATGGGTCAGTGATGTGTTCTCCCATTTGTGTCTGGAAGTAGCTAGTTGGCAAGCTAGCCAACTTTAGCCAGTTAGCTTGGGTGCTTGGTTGGGACAACGCATGCGTTGGCAGGCAAGCGGCAGAAGGGGAAGCAGGCTATTCCCTATCGTTTATCAGTGCAATTTTGACTGGCAACTCGCTGAAAAGGTTTAGCTAATGTTCCTTCATTAGATTTTAGCTCATCTTGCTCTGCCAAGAGTGTGCAAAGCTGTCATCAAGGCAAAGGGTGGCTACTTTGAAGAATCTTAAATATCAAATATATTGATTTATTTAACTTTTTTTTGCTTTTTTTGTGTTTTATAGTTTTGATGTCCACTATTATTCTACAATGTAGAAAAGTCAAAAATATAGAAAAACCCTTGAATGAGTATGTGTTTCCAACTTTTGACTGGTACTTTTGATATAGTTATAAATACATATATACTTAGCCAACTACATTTAAACTCAGTGTTTCACAATTCCTGATATTTAATCCTAGTAAAAATTCCCTGTCTTAGGTCAGTTAGGATGAACACTTTATTTTAAGAATTTCCGCTTTTATTTCCACTTTTATTACGTTAATCACATTCCCAGTGGGTCAGAAGTTTACATACACTCAATTAGTATTTGGTAGCATTGCCTTTTAAATTGTTTAACTTGGGTCAAATGTTTCGGGTAGCCTTCCACAAGCTTCCCACAATAAGTTGGGTGAATTTTGGCCCATTCCTCCTGACAGAGCTGGTGTAACTGAGTCAGGTTTGTAGGCCTCCTTGCTCGCACACACTTTTTCAGTTCTGCCCACAAATTTTCTATAGGATTGAGGTCAGGGCTTTGTGATGGCCACTCCAATACCTTGACTTTGTTGTACTTAAGCCATTTTGCCACAACTTTGGAAGTATGCTTAGGGTCAATGTCCATTTGGAAGACCCATTTGTAACCAAGCTTTAACTTCCTGACTGATTTCTTAAGATGTTGCTTCAATATATCCACATAATATTCCATCCTCATGAAGCCATCTATTTTGTGAAGTGCACCAGTCCCTCCTGCAGCAAAGCACCCCCACAACATGATGCTGCCACCCCTGTGCTTCACGGTTGGGATTGCAAGCCTCCCCCTTTTTCCTCCAAACATAACAATGGTCATTATGGCCAAACAGTTCTATTTTTGTTTCATCAGACCAGAGGACATTTTTCCAAAAAGTACGATCTTCGTCCACATGTGCAGTTGCAAACCGTAGTCTGGCTTTTTTATGGCGGTTTTGGAGCAGTGGCTTGTTCCTTGCTGAGCGGCCTTTCAGGTTATGTCGATATAGGACTCGTTTTACTCTGGATATAGAGACCTTTGTACCTGTTTCCTCCAGCATCTTCGCAAGGTCCTTTGCTGTTGTTCTGGAATTGATTTGCATTTTTCGCACCAAAGTAAGTTCATCTCTAGCAGTCAGAACGCGTCTCCTTCTTGAGCGGTATGAAGGCTGCGTGGTCCCATGGTGTTTATACTTGCGTACTATTGTTTGTACAGATGAACGTGGTGCCTACAGGCATTTGGAAATTGCTCTCAAGGATGAACCAGACTTGTAGAGGTCTACAATTTTTTTTCTGAGGTCTCGGCTGATTTCATTTGATTTTCCCATGATGTCAAGCAAAGAGGCACTGAATTTGAAGGTAGGCCTTGAAATACATCCACAGTTGCACCTCCAAATGACTCAAATTATGTAAATTAGCCTATCAGAAGCTTCTAAAGCCATGACATAATTTTTGCGAATTTTCCAAGCTGTTTAAAGGCACTGTCGACTTAATGTATGTAAACTTCTATCCCACTGGTATTGTGATATAATGAATTAAAAGTGAAATAATCGTTCTGTAAACAATTGTTGGAAAAATGACTTGTGTCTTTCACAAAGTAGATGTCCTAACCAACTTGCCAAAACTATAGTTTGTTAACAATGAATTTGTGGAGTGGTTGAAAAATGAGTTTTCATGACTCCAACCTAAGTGTATGTAAACTTCCGACTTCAACTATATTTATTTATTTGTTTTTTTTTGCTCAGAACTTGGGGAGGTAAAGTTGGGCCTTGTTGATTTACTCCTTTTACTTCCTTCTTGTTTTTATTTTCATCAATTGGTCAGTTTTTTTGTGCATTTCTCTATTTCTAAATGTATTATTAATGTTATTTATTCAGTCTTCACGGCAACACAGTACACAGTGAGATAAGCCTGCAGATTGCTTACAGGAGATCAATAGTGTTGCATTATTTAGAGACCATTGAGGATGGTTTAACGGTTGTTATAAGGGAGTTGAGATGGATCACTGCTTGGGAGATTTAAAGTGGAATGCTGCGCACTATTTATGTGATACAAATAATGCTGTGCCCAAGTATGAAATGCAAATTCTTGTGCACAGGGAGATCACAAGACGCCTGTGACTTGGGAAATAATTACTTTGAGTCAGGAAATACATATGGCCACAGCGGTCTCCCTGAGGGACTTCATAAACTCTTTATTGGACCAGTTGTTTTCTATTTGTAAATGGTTACATTGTTAAGGGAAGCTGCACCAGGGGATTTTATTTTCATGTAATTTCTTTGCCTTTAATCTACAGAGTATCCTATTGCAGCCTTGGAGTGATATTATGTCTACACAGATAATGCTAATCATTCTTATCAAGATTAATGAATAATTAAGTTTACTGCTTTTAAAGTGATGCTATAGAGGATTTGTATAATTTTAGGTAGTAGTTTTGAAAGTAGTGCTCACGAGCCAAAACGGGTCCCCAAAAATTGTGCACAATTGTTTGCAATGTCATCCATTTCATATGATACGGTATGTTACGTCCTGTTAAAAAATCAAATAAAAAAGTCCTGCAGATCGTATGATATCTTATGAATTCCAATATGTTACGAATTTATTAGTGCTTAAGATCCCATTAAATCTCTTTAAATGTTCAGCTATTTAGCTATTCTATGACTTGAGCTAATGAGTATGTGCTCAATCAACCCTAATTGAGACATAAATACTCAAAGCTAGCACTGTAGCATATGCCCCGGAGATTCCCACTGTAATCAAAAGCATTCATTACTTTTTTGAGATCAGCATTTGTGTACATTTGCCATTCAGTTTCACATGGGGGAAAGCAGAGAGCATGTTTCCTCACAACTGATGTCACGCTTTGCCTGATCCCTCTTTGATGAATGGCCTCTGAAGATTCCCATGCTGTTAGTTCTCCCCTTCTGTAAACAAAGATGAAAATGCTTAAGCCCTATTGAGAGTATTTAAAGACATCCTCTGGAACTTTGGTGACTACTAAATATTTTTGAAATGTCCTGCCTTGGGCTGGATGTGTCAATATGTAGTTCATACATGCATAACCTATGAGCAGAATTACTGTCTTACCTCAATTAACCCTAATTAAAAAACAACCGTTTTTCTGGAATCTGATTTCCCTACATTGTACCCCATGTGGGCCAGCCCCCTAGCAATTCGAGTTCAACCAATGTGCTTTAGCCCCTCTCACCATTTGAGTGACAGCTAGCAAGATGCACACACAGCACAGTGAGAAAAAGAGCAATGACGTGGTGCGTATGTGATTTCTGGGGACCACTTTTAGCTTGTGAGCGCTACTTTCAGAACTATTGGTTAAAAAGTATACAAAAGTACCAGACAATCTCTTTAAGCAGGCTGTGTGAGTAAAAGCTCTATTCATGTGAGTCATGTGGTTATTTGTTTGTGAATATGTCCCCGATGCCTCATTATTTATGGAATAGCCTTGTTGTTCCCAATTAACCTAATTGGTTTTTAAAGCCGATATCTATGAGAGCGAGGATCCCATTTCATTTATTACCGTCTTCTAAAATGCCACTTCAAATCACTGACAAAAGGCATTTCCTTAAAAAGCTTTAACTAATTGGATCAAATCAATAGGTCTTTTATTTTAATATCTTGTTTCTGTTAGATTACAATTAAGTTGATCTGCTTGGCCAGCATCTGTAAAATATATTGTACTGAATAAAGATTGGACTTATTATGGGGCGGCAGGTAGCCTAGTGGTTAGAGTGTTGGGCCAGTAACCGAAAGTAACTCCAAGGCTGCAATAGGATACTCTGTAGATTAAAGGCAAAAAATGTTTAATTAAAGCTGACAAGGTAAAAATCTGTTGTTCTGCCCCTGAACAAGGCAGTTAACTCACTGTTCCCCGGTAGGCCGTCATTGTAAATAATAATTTGTTCTTAACTGAGTTAAATAAAGGTTCAATAAAAAAATATATAAATTATATACACATTTCCTTTTATCAATAGCCAAGAGTAGTACTTTCATGATTGCAAGTGACAATTCATTTATGGTTTATTTACCTTAAATTTACCTTGACGAATGTTCCAGTTTTTTTATGTTTATCTATTTGTTTTTTTTTCTCAGCTATTTCGTGTGGAAATCCAGGTACTCCTGCCTACGGGAAGATTGTCTTCAGTGATGGAATAGTGTTTTCAAGCTCCGTGGCATATGCCTGCTGGGAAGGATATGAGACCTCGGGTCTCACCACTCGCCACTGCACCACCAATGGCACCTGGACCGGCTCTGCCCTAGACTGCACAGGTATACTGTGCTGTGCACTGTAGGAGCTCTACAGTGGGATCGTCTAACACGCATCTTGTATTCATTCAACCTAGACCATGAGACATGGACGCAATAGACCTAATCTTATATGCTACATGCCATGCTTTGCTTTTGATTATGCTTATATAGTACTACATGTACAAATGTTTTTTACCAATTCAACAGTGATCAGCTGTGGAGATCCAGGTCCTGTTGCCAATGGGATTTACGTAGGAAATGAGTTCACCTTCAACAAGACTGTTCAGTACCACTGTAACCCAGGACACGTCATGGACACTGTCGGTTCATCTGTGCTCCTCTGCACCAAGAACAGGTCTTGGAACCAAACCAAGCCTTACTGTAAAGGTAATTCAACTTTGGTTATGACTCAATAATACTTGTCGTTGGCTTACAAAGAAACAAACATTTCTACTTTCATTTCTTTACTGAGGGCTGAGATGAGAAGCAACCAGAGAAATATAGTACAGATATCACAACACTCCAGAATTTCAAGCACTCGGAGATCAAAGAACTCAAAGTTTTTTGATCTTGTTTGGAGTAGTTTCTCTACCTTTTTTGGCACAGCAAGCACAAATTATTCACTTACACAGACTGAAGGGATGTTATCCATGAAATGTGTAGGATCTGTGCTATCAGATGTCAGACTTGAAACGTGTGGAGAAAACGATGCATCCAGTTAGTGGTGCAATGCAGACAAGCATAGAGCAGGGAAGTCTCCTCCCAAGCAGATTGACAGGCAGAGAGTGAATGTGTGTGCACTTCACATATAATTTCCCACAGTAGCGATTTACCAGACATGTGGTTATAGACCAATTGCAATCCTGTGGGTGAATACGGTTTAATATGCCAGAAGTTCCTATTTTTACAGAATAGACATCCAATACCACAGCATTTGCAATGATTTTTTTTAGAGTTAGAATATGTTATCGTCTCAATGGGAAATAACAGTGCAATGCCCTGCATATAATCGAAAACAGATACACAGTCCATATCGGATATGTATTGTGATTAATGGGACTTCTACTTCCCAATTAACTATATTACTTGCCAATAATAAGCATATGAAAACACTTTCTCCTTGTGGGAGACAGAATATGATCATCAAAGAGGATATGAACTGCGATAAATCATCCATTCCTTTCTAGCACATTAAAACATATGTTTTGAGTTAACATGCAGTACTTACTCACTAAAAATCATTACACCCGTCCTGATGATATTGTTTTGTCCCCCACATCAGTGATCATGTGTGGCCGTCCTCCGGCTGTTCACAATGGGAAGGTTGAGGGGTCTGACTTGCAGTGGGGCTCCAGCGTCATCTATAGCTGCTTCGATGGGTACCAGCTATCCAGCCCTGGAATCGTTTCATGTGAGGGGAACGGCACATGGCGAGGGGAAATCCCTCAATGTCTTCGTAAGTTAAAATCAAGTCCCTTTAAGACTGAAAATCTGAGCACTTGATCTAAACTTTAGTGCAATGGCAGTGTCATCAAAGCTTAGCAGTGTTTACCTATTGCTACGTTTATAGTAGATGCATCTAACTGACGAAAGCAGTGCCTATCAGTTTAAAGCAAATTAAATGTGCACACCTGGCCTACTTATCCTTCCTATAGCCCTGTTAAAGTAGTGCCGCTGGGGGGGTGCATGACCCGGCTAAATCCTCTGTGAAATGCCACATTTGACAGGTTGGGAAACTGTTGTGACAGATGCAAAAAGAATGTCAACATTTCCTAAATTGATCCCTCAAGTATCCGCAGCTAGGGCTGCCCATAACATGAGCATTACAAGGTACATGGACGGAGTCTGCTGCTGCAGCCTGCAGGCCTTGATCATAAGCTCCTGACACGGTGTCAGAAGTACTGCCAGAATGTTCTGAAATTCCATGCACAGAGTGGGTTGTCATGGAAAGCCTGCAGGAGAACACACTCTGTAATAACAACTTCTCATACTGTGGGTCTGAAACGGGTCTGAGTGACTTCCCCTGCTAAACTCTTTGTGGAACATTTATGTGGGGCATTTCACAAACATGAAGGACCTATTATGAAAAAGCATCTTGAAACCATTGTATTATCCATTATACAGTAGGGGTTAGCAGGTCTAGTTTAGCTATGGTGCTTTCTGTTTCTCACAACAATATATTTTTTCACCTAATTCCAAGAGCCATGTTATGAATGACTAGCTGGTCAGTAGTGCCTATATTAAACATTGTGATCATCATGCCTATGAAAAATTGTGTATATAGATTCTGAAACCCACGTAACCTGGGGGATGTGTGTGATGTGAAGTGTGTGATTTGATTAATGGTCTCTGTGCTTTATTCCGCCTAGCTGTGCTGTGTGGAGACCCAGGCACCCCAGCAGAGGGTTATGCTGAGGGCAAACAGTTCACCTACAGGTCAGAGGTCACCTTCTACTGTAGGGACCCCAACATCCTGGTCGGATCATCCAGGAGAGTGTGTCAGATTGATGGGACTTGGAGTGGAATACATCCCTCATGTATAGGTGGGTTGTCCTGCCCATTCATACCTTAATAGAACATGACTCAAGTAAAGGGAAAAGTCACCCAGTGAAATTCTTGAGGAAAAGTCTAAAAGTATTTGATTTAAAATAAACTTAAGTAGTAAAAGTGTAAATCATTTTCAAATTCCTTATATTAAGCAAACCAGACAGCACCATTTTCTTATTATTTTTAAATTTACGGATAGCCAGAGGCACACTCCAACATTCCAACATCATTTACAAAAGAAGCATGTGTGTTTAGTGAGTCTGCCAGATCAGAGTTAGTAGCGATGTCCAGGGATGTTCTGTTAAGTGCATAAATTGAACCATTTTCCTGTCCTGCTAAGCATTCAAAATATAACGAGTACTTTTGGGTGTTAAGGAAAATATATGGAGTAAAAAGTAAAATATTTTCTTAAAAGAATGTAGTGAATAAAAGTGAAAGTAGTCAAACATATAAATAATAAAGTACAAAATTACTTAAGTAGTACTTATTTTTATTTAAGTACTTTACACCACTGTCTGCTGCCTTAGTTGTGGTGTGGTATGTTGTGGTGTAGTCTGTAGTGGTGTTGTGTCATGTAGTTAAGTGTTTGCTTATTTTCTTCAGTGATGATGATTATGTTGTTAGGCAGTGAGCTAAACATGTATTTTTCTTTAGATCCTGCATATAACACATGCAGAGACCCTGGAACGCCATCTTATGGGATACCAGTCACATCCCAAGGATTTGAGGTAAGGTCCTTACTTCTACCAATGTCAAATTGTGGGTAAACATACTGTACAGTGGCTTGTGAAAGATAGAGTTTTGGGGGGGGGTTGTATCATTTGATTTACACAACATGCCTACCACTTTGAAGATGCAAAATATTTTTTATTGTGAAACATACAAGAAATAAGACAAAGAAACAGAAAACTTGAGCGTACATGACTATTCACCCCCCCCCCAAATCAATAGTTTGTAGAGCCACCTTTTGCTGCAATTACAGCTGCAAGTCTCTTGGGGTTTGTCTCTATAAGCTTGGCACATCTAGCCACTGGGATTTTTGCCCATTCTTAAAGTCATGCTCCAGCTCCTTCAAGTTGGATGGGTTCCGCTGGTGTACAGCAATCTTTAAGTCATACCACAGATTCAAATCAAAGTTTATTTGTCACGTGCGCCGAATACAACAGGTGTAGTAGACCTTACAGTGAAATGCTTACGTACAGGCTCTAACCAATAGTGCAAATGAGGATTCTTAATTTGATTGAGGTCTGGGCTTTGACTAGGCCATTCCAAGACATTTAAGTGTTCCCCATTAAACCACTCAAGTGTTGCTTTAGCAGTATGCTTAGGGTCATTGTCCTGCTGAAAGGTGAACCTCTGTCCCAGTCTCAAATCTCTGGAAGACTGAAACAGGTTTCCCTCAAGAATTTCCCTGTATTTAGCTCCATCCATCATTCCTTCAATTCAGTTTCCCAGTCTCTGCCGATAGAATAACATCCCCACAGCATGATGCGTTTTCCTTGATGGCCAAAAAGCTACATTTTAGTATCATCTGACCAGAGTACCTTCTTCCATATGTTTGTGGAGTCTCTCACATGCCTTTTGGCGAACACCAATTGTGTTTGTTAATTTTTTTCTTTAAGTAATGGCCTTTTTCTGGCCACTCTTCCATAAAGCCCAGCTCTGTGGAGTGTACGGCTTAAAAAATATATATATTTTTAAATGTAGCCTTTATTTAACTAGGTAAGTCAGTTTAAAAACAAATTCTTATTTACAATGACGGCCTAGGAACAATGAGTTAACTGCCGTGTTCAGGTGCAGAACGACAAATGAACGACAAATTTTTACCTTGTCAGCTTGGGGATTCGACCTAGCAACCTTTCGGTTACTGGCACAACACTCTAACCACTAGGCTACCTGCCACACTGGCTTAGTGGGCCTATGGACAGATACTCCAATCTCTGCTGTGGAGCTTTGCAGCTCCTTCAGGGTTATCTTTGGTCTTTTTGTTGCCTCTCTGATTAATGCCCTCCTTGCGTGGTCTGTGAGTTTTGGTGGGCGACCCTCTCTTGGCAGGTTTGTTGCCATATTCTTTCCATTTTTTTAATAATGGATTTAATGGTGCTCCGTGGGATGTTCAAAGTTTCAAATATTTTTTTATAACCCAACCATGATCTATACTTCTCCACAACTTTGTCCCTGACTTGTTTGGAGAGCTCCTTGGTCTTCATGGTGCCACTTGCTTGGTGGTGCCCCTTGCTTAGTGGTGTTGCAGACGCTGGGGCCTTTCAGAATGTGTGTGTGTGTGTGTGTGTGTGTGTGTGTGTGTGTGTGTGTGTGTGTGTGTGTGTGTGTGTGTACTGAGATCATGTGAGACTCAGATTGCACACAGGTGGACTTTATTTAACTAATTATGTGACTTCTGAAGGTAATTGGTTGCACCAGATCTTATTTAGGGGCTTCATAGCAAAGGGGGTCAATAAATATTCATGCACCACTTTTCTGTTTTTTTATTTTATTTTAATTTCACTTCACCAATTTGGATTATTTGTCCATTACATGAAATCCAACTAAAAATCAATTTAAATTACAGGTTGTAATTGGAAAAAACGACAAGGGCAATGAATGCTTTTGCAAGGCACTTGTCATTTGTGCTCAGAGAATTTGCTAAAATAGTCTTCTGGTCAGTCAAAGCAATTATCTGGTTGTTCTTAGACCATTTATAGTAATGAGTCTTCTTCCGTTTCAGGCTGGAAGCAAAATCTCCTTCAAATGCCGTAAAAACTACCACATACTGGGATCTACGACAAGAACCTGTCTGGAAAATTTGACATGGAGTGGTGTGCAACCAGAATGTATCGGTAAGTATTTTTGGAAAGATTTGTTTTTGTGACAAGACATTGTCAAGAAAACAGGGAAAAGTGATTTATTTGTCCACCAGGTGTACATTTTCTTAGCGTTGACTTGTTAATGAGTAAAGGTAGAGACACAGGCGGTGTAGAGTGCGGTATGACAGCCAAAGGGAGTAGAGCATTGGTTTAGCACATGTAACCCTTTCATTTACTGCATTCCAGATCACTACCCTCCCAATGGCATGTTCTCCATCTCTCTCCTTAATAACTAAGGATTATAGGTCTTGAGCTGTATATATGGATTAAAAGAAAGATCACAACGTAGAAGCCATTGTGGGACTGTCAAAAGGGAACGGACATTTGAGAAAGGGCAGTATGAGTCATGGAAGTTAAGTAGGGATTGCTGCCCTCAGCAAAGAATAGATAAAGTTTGCCAAGTTTAAGCTGTTCGTATGTGAGTGGTAAATCAGTGGGCGATTTTTGACAGCATACCCACGAAATTCTTCAGGCGTCTCCTCCACATGAAGCGGCTTCACTGTCAGAGGCTTGGGAGTGGGGAGGCTTAAGTTGACAACAGGAAAGTGCGAAGACTGAGTTCATATATTATGTTACAGATGGATAGTACCACTCTGGCCTTGTTTTATATGTTTGCTCCTGATAGGATTGCTTGATCTCTACATAACTCCATGATACTGGTGTGGGTGTGGGGCTGCTGTATTCTGACTGGTAATCCTGGTCAGTGGTAGAGTGAATTTATTGTGTTTTACCATGTTTTTTTCTTCGTTCTTTCTTTTTTTTGCAGCCCATGCCTGCAGACAGCCCGAGACGCTGTCTAACATTGACGTGAAGGCTATTGATCTACCAACTCTGGGCTATACTTTGATTTATACATGTCAGGACGGATTCTTCCTGGCCGGGGGATCTGAACACAGGACATGTAAACCTGATGGAAAGTGGTCCGGAAAGCCACCTGTCTGCAAAGGTATACTTATGCACTGGAATGTGTCTATTATTCAAATGTAACTATTTCCTGTGAACCATTCACAACCTGAGGAGAATAAATTGTACTGCAGGCCATATACTTAGATTAGCAGTTAATCTGCTACTTGTATGTGTCAATCATATTTTCCCTCATACATTGTTATTCAACACAGTAGTTAATTTGCTGTGTGCCCTGTGCTAGCTGAGAATATCTAGGTAATTGAGTATACAACATTTCAGCAATCAAGTCTGAATCGCTCTGGTAAAATGTAGACCAAAAAAAATGTTGTCATTACACGGCTACAAGCAGCAACTGGCAGTGAGTAGGTCACATCCATAAAATGTCATGTAGTCAATTATTTCTTCCGTCTTTCAGTTGGGCCCAAAATAAATGGTAAAAAAGGAGTGGAGTCAGATGTTCAGAAAAACAAGATTGGTGGTATGTTTATCTCCTCTGAGTCATTTTGTTCATGTTCAAATGCATGTCCATTCAATGTAACACGTATTGTGCTAACTGTACGTCTGAGGTTTCTCATAATGATGGCTGTACAGACAGGCGATGGATGACGCAAAAGTACCTTATTTTGTTCTGTTCATACAGTATAACATGAGTCTTTCTTTCCTTCAGTTCCTGTAGATGTGTTTTCTTTAAACTTTGGCTGGACCGGGTTCTATGAGTACCTTGGAGCAAGAGAAGTTGCCACTATTACTGTAAATGGATTCAATGCAACAACAAGTAGAGTCAATGTCACACTTCTGGATCAGAGCAGAGTGCAGCTTAAACTTGCTGGTAAATCACAACACACATGTTAACGCTGACATTATTTGATTAGGCAAATATTACAGTTGAAGTCAACATTACAACAGTAAACACCAACCGATAACTCAATTTCCTTTGTTTTCAGGAACGTACAAGAAGGAGGAAAACCATTTGCTGCTGAAGGTTTACCAGATACGTGGTCCAACAGAGCATCATTTCAGTAAATTCAAGAATGACAACTGGGCAATGGATGGCTACGTGAGTCTTTTATTTGAATTAAATTATCAATAAAGGGCCTAATGATGGACTTCCAACCTAATCAGGAAACACAACAATAGTTTGTCTCCTTTACCTACCATATTCTCTCCGCTCAGTTTTCTGCAAATGCTGTACATCTAGTTCATGAGGTGGTAACATCTGCAGACTATGTCATTCATCAATATGCAGCTCTGGCATTAGGTTCTGTCTACCATAACCAACACAAGACACTGCAACTTAAAATTGTATGGCCTAATGGCCTAAAATTATTTGAATTCAAATGTGTCTGTTGAAGATATTACTTGACTGTAGCCCTCTTTTGTAAGTTCAAAGAAGATATGTTCTTGTGAACACTATAGCAGTTAGTCACTTCAAAGGCGATAGAGACAGTGATAAGCTGCATGAGGACAAAGGAGGGGATATGAGGTGAATGGGTAATAGCGATAGCTGTGTAATGGTTCTGCATTTCAACTACTGTATGCCCTGAAAAATCAGCAAAAGTCAGATTTTCCCCCTCTTTTGTGTTGGTTTAGGTGACCGCAGAGTCTGACAAGAAAACCTTTGTTTACCAGGGTCATATTCAAAGCAAGGACTTTGGGAGATTTGTACTAACAAGAGGAGGTACAATCATTGTATAATCTTAGTAATAAACAAAAACTATATGCACAGTTACCTTTTACTTCCTGATACCATTGCTTTTACACAAGTTACTTTAAGAAGTTTGACAAGAATGGTTGTACTGTTATGTTTTTTTATCAGGTCTCTTTACAACAGACCTGGAGCCATCAAATCCTCCATACTATGGCACCAACAGCAGTTCAGTAGCAGCTGCCATACTAGTGCCATTCTTTGCCCTTATTCTGTCAGGGGTTGCATTTTACCTCTACAAACACAGGTAAGGAGTGCCCGGCTATTGGATGTCTTGGTAACCTGCATTGGTGATGTTTGTCCATATATGCTTGGATGTTAAGCATCGTAGTCTCTTATAAGTTATGGGAAACTCCTGTGCCAACGATGAGTGATCCCTAAAAGTTTCAGTTGATAGATCGTTACATAGCAAAATCCAATGTTAGATGAGTGCGAAACAAAATGATTACAATACATTTGCATTGGCGTTTTCCAAAGCTAACTGAACAAACAAAATAAATAAAGTATGTGACATTATTGTCAGATAAAATGGAAATTACCCAATATTAAAGTACATGAAAAATTGGCAGGGTACTTTCACAAGACACTGATGACAATGAGAGACCCAAAGACGTAATCAGGGCGGGCGGCAGGTAAGACATAAGAAACTAAATCACTATACGCAACAATTCCTACTTTCACATCGTCATTATCGTCTTGTACTTTTTTCATTTAGTGAGAAAAAAAATCATTTTTTAATTTGCTGGGCTACAATGGAAAGGATGTGCTCTTTGATCTCATATTGTCATCTCTCTGTCAGCATATTTCAACCAACTGAATGTTGTTCTTGTTTGTTTTTTTGTGATCATTTGCCTATAAGCTATCATGAGAATCCATTTGTTTTTGACTGTTATATTTACTGGAGGGGAGTTTTGAAGTATTAATACAGAATCACGCTTAGAAAGTATCTTGATATTCACATAGATAAAGAAAATGTATACTTTTATTAACATTTCACTCATTTTGTATGCCAAATGCTACAAACTCATAAATGTCAGATTTTGAATACTGTCTTTTGACAATGTTATAATAGCATAATCTAGGATCAGTCTGTTTTGATAGTTACAATATTTCTTTCTTTCTGTATAGAATTTTGCATTTCCATATTATACATGTTTAGCCACAAGGCTTCATTACTACTTACATATATAGGATCTTAATTTGATCACCCTTTTTCAAGATAACTATTTTAACTTATAGTGTATTTGGGGTTTTAAAAAGGCTTCTGAAGTTTGAAATGTCCACTGTGAAATTTCAGACTTGATTTTCCCTTACAGAAAAAGTATCAACCCCTACAAAAATGTAAATAAGTTATAATCCACATAGTTGCTACAGGATTATTTTCCTTCTGTAGCAAACTGGCTCAAATTAAGATCTGTAACATCTGTACTCTGTCATTCATACTCCAACAGAGACTTTGCAAGGCTTTGGAAACGTGTTTTTGAATATGCAGAGGTATTGTCCACACATGCAGATAGATCCTGCTTTAACAATGCCTTGATGTAGGATTAGGTAATGGACTTTATATATCCACACAAAGTTTAAATAGAAGACACTAAACCCTCCAGGTAGTCACTAAACCTGCATTTGTCTGACTTAGTAAGGTAATGGAGGGACCATTACGTTTACTGCACTGTTGGAGCTAGGAACATAAGCATTTTATTACACCCGTGATAACATATGTGTATGCGACCAATACAATTTGATTTGATTTGAAGTAACGGCTTACAAAATGCTCCTGGGTGGAATCAAGGTCTTTACATTGATCTTATATTTTACTTCAAATCAGCTCAGTGGGCTTTGAGTAGGACGCCCTAGTCTCCTCTTTCAAGTAAAAATAGGTTATATGGTGTACCATGGTAGATGTGTATTCTGGATCAAATGAGGGCTGAAACATATTTTCCTTAGCTATGGGTTTTATGTATTCTTATTTGGTATATTTGAAAATGCAATAACAATATGTACAAACATTCCTCATGTGGGAAAGAGTTTCTGCTTCATCATTGCACTTTTTGCTATACCTTAACATCCCTTCATGAAACAAAGTCACATTTGTCTGAAAAGTAAAAAACCAGTCATAGCTAGTAGAGTTATTAAAATAACGTAAATGTGCTAATATCTTTTATTTGCTCACTTTTCAGAACAAGACCAAAAGTTCAATATAATGGCTATACCGGTCATGAAAACACCAATGGACAAGCGTCGTTTGAAAACCCTATGTATGACACAAACATGAAACCCACGGAGGCGAAAGCTGTGAGGTTTGATACAACTCTGAACACAGTCTGCACAGTAGTATAGCCCTCTTATCACCGACATTGGACTGGCTTTTACAGCCATACCTCTTGTGGTAAGCAGTATCTTATTTTTCGACAGATGCCAATATTTCTTTGAACTCATCACGTTATAACCTCTCTGTGGAGAAGATAAAATACACCATTTAAAATCAATGACAATTTTATATGGACTTGCCACCACAAAATAAAACGACAGCTATTGGTGTTCTATGGAGCAGAGATCATGTATGTGGCCAGGAAAATAAAGCAGAGACGATTATCTCTAGGATCAAGGAGTTCTGCCTTTTATGGCTCTTTGCAGGATGAAAGTCGTTTTCATTCGCCGGTTTTCTTTTTTTCTGTCTTTTCCCCCCCCAAAGGCCCTCCTTGGGGAAATACTAAAGTGTCTTGAAAAGCCACATAATTGTTGATAAAAAGTGTTTTCTTCAGTGAAGATGTACCACAAAGGAGGAAGCAACTTTGAACGTGTTGCCAGACTTCTCCAATAAAGGGAACATATGCTATAAACTACAACTGTCTCACAGGAGAACATGGCTATCTAATCTAGGAACTCGCTCAGCTGTTGTGTTGAAAAACTTTATCGCACAAATTTTGCACTAGTGTGTTATGAATGGGTATGAAATGAGGCAAAAGAGGCATTTTCAAACTAACTGAAAAATGACGTACAGGGTTTTTGACCATTTGTAGATAAGCATACAGTATATTTCCATATCCACAGGGAGCATAATGTCATGCTACTGTTTATCAATAGAGATGCTTATTTTATTTTCAATATTAGTTTTGCAAATAAATGTGTGGAACACCCTCCTTACTTTTTTAAAATGGTTATATAAATGATTTTTAACTCTGGAGTCACAAATACCATGCAGCTTATCTAGAAACATTTAAATCCACAAATATCAATTAAGGAGCAACTGGTGTACATGCAATCGTGAATGATATTTAATTTTATTCACAGATCAATATTACCGAAGAGCAAAATGATCTGGCTCATCTACTCTGAAAAAACAGCAATGCTCAATATTGTTGTATTCTGTAAATTGCATCAAATACTTACAGTATGTATCATACATGTTAGTCATGAATGTTTGTTTGTATTGTCGATCATCAGGTTGCTGTTTATATTGTAGTTTATTTCACATTACCCCAGGCATTGAACATTGTCAACATTCGGAACACTAGACAACAGTTGGCAGTCCTATCTTGTGGTCTTGCTGCAAATTTGCTTACGTTTCAAATATACCTCTTGCGCAGAAGGACGTCATTTTTCTACTCTACAGTACTGGAACTAATAAATTTTTATTTTTCATAAATGCTGCCCTTGCTTTAAATCACAGTTTTAATGCAGAAGTGTATTTTTGTTTAAATGTGCCATACGAATATGCCATGTTTAACTCAACTCAACTGTTTGACACACAACCTTGTTTTGGTAGGCCTACTTAAGGCAAGGTGGGGAATCGTTCTTTAGCAGTGGCATGAGCTGGTCGTTTAGAAGCTAGTCTTAATCATCTGTTTTTCTCCCTTTATGATATGTCCCTCCTATCCTTAAGGGTATTGAGTCAATGATGATGAATTGAACACAGACTACTTACTTACACTCCAGGAAACACTGCCTTATTCAATTCAAAAGCTGTCACAGTTACAAATGACCTATTACAACGCTAAGGCTACTTGAATGCATACAGTACACTGTGATTCCAAAGTCATAGATTAGCTTGTTGTTTTTCCTAATAATTTTGGTTGTGCATGTATTCACAAATAATGTTCAAAACTTACAATAGATGAACTATCTTCGCTTGGCTTTTCGAAATCTGTTATCATATGCACTTGCTTAGAGATCAATGCACCAGTGACAAAATGTGTATTATAATCTTGTGAGATATCAGATTCCATTTCATATCTGTTGTATTTGTGGCCATAGTAGCACAACTAAAATTCCCCTGAGTAAGATGCATTTTATGTGTGAAGTATGTTTGGAAAATCAGAAGCATTTTAATTTCCATAATTTTTCTACAAACTATTGAACTTTTTCCATTTCAAATTAAACCTAGTGTTCATTACACACCTACGCACTATACGGCAGTGGTTTCAATAAATAGGGTTAAGACCGAAAGTAATCAAATCATCCCCTTTCTTTGTAAACATTTTGATGTAAGACCCACTGCTTTTAATCCACATTTTGCCTTCCTTTGGGCTTGCTGCAATAACGTTTTTCTTTCAACATCTGTAAAATGGTTTCCCAACTAAAGAGGTGTATAACTGCATTCAATTTAATATCATTCCATTTTACAACATCGGGATATCACGTGCTGCTGACTTGAAGTAGGTGCAAAAGAAAATGTTTTTGTACAGAAATATATTTTTTATGAAGAATTTGTAAAATTATTAAATATGCTGTACTTTTTTGATTAATGTAGGTACAAAACTTGTTAAAATAAATGTTTTTACTATACAAAATGTACATTTATCGTCTATCTGAGTATGAATATCAAATGTATATTATCTATTGTTTAAACTTTTCTTGCAAATGTCGATATATACAAGCTGTTATTTTAAAACATTGCTTGTATATATTTGTTTATGTGAGAGAAAACAAACCTTAGAAAAATTGATCTATGACACATGTTCTATGACATATTTTGAAAACATTATTTCAGATTAAACTTTTTAATATAATTATGGTCATATCTATGTGGGACTGTTTTATTTTCCATTCGTGTCATGATATATTTTACAAGGCTATAGTCAGGTCTATACAACAAAAAAACATCTGAATGTTTGCTGCACCTTTAAAGGCAATGTTCCTGCCTTGGCAGAGACCGTATTCACAATAAACACTGCGTATGTCGGCTCAAAGGAACGGATTGAATCCTGGCCTTACTCTAGTCTAACTCTATGAAAAATAGATTTACAATCATGATGATAATAAGATATAGATATATACACAGTGTAAAGTACTTGAAAGTACTACTTAAGTAATTTTTTTGTGGTATCTGTACTTTACTATTTATATTTTTGACAACTTTTACTTTTACTTCACTACATTCCTAAACAAAAGTATGTACCTTTTACTCCATACATTTTCCGTGACACCCAAAAGTACTTGTTATTTGGAATGCTTAGCAGCACAGGAAAATGGTCTAATTCATACACTTATCAAGAGAACATCCCTGGTCTTCCCTACTGCCACTTATCTGGCAGAGTCACTTAGCACATGCTTTGTTTGTAAATTATATCTGAGTGTTGGAGCGTGCCCCTGGCTATCCATAAATAAATAAAAAAACAAGAAAATGGTGCCGTCTGGTTTGCTTAATATAAGCACTTTGAAATTATTTGTACTTTTACTTTTTATACTTAAGTATATTTTAACTATTACATTTACTTTGATACTTAAGTATTTTTAAAACCAAATATTTTTAGACTTTTATTTACTCAAGTAGGATTTTACTGGGGGAGTTTCACTTTTACTTGAGTCATTTTCTATTAAGGTATCTTTACTTTCACTCAAGTATGACAGTTCGGTACCACTGTATATACATTCTGAAATGTAATATGATAGAATGAACACTGTTATTTATGCTATAACAGCTGTGTTTTAAAATATCTGGCTGCATGACAATGTTACCAATGTAGAATACAGCATGTTCTTGATCCAGAACCCTTGAAGATGCCCTTCACTGTCATAGCTGACCAATACAGATGCCTCAAGGTAAGCAACTGTTATAGCATCTCTTTATCCAGTCAAAGCTAGAGTAACCCACATTTCATGATTAGGGATTTTCTTCCCTTTTAAAGTGTTTGTTTTGTGACCTGTAAGACCTCTAAACAGTGGAGACTTGATTACCTCAGAAGCAATTTCCCTCAAGCAAGAAATGTATTTTTAAAAGGCCCTGAGCTTGGCTGATTATCATTCCACTTCGACATATAGATAAGACTGTAGTTATCATTTTATAACTGTATTATCAACCATTTGCTGACATGGGCTTTCTTGCATTGCCTGGAAATGTGCTGGCCATCTCTTTGCTCTAATATATCGATTTCATGCCCCCTTTGCTATGCCAGGCATCATGGTTTCTGATGGGATTACATTGATTCCTTTTGTTTCCCTAAGATAGTCTTAAAGGGAAACAGTAGGCTTTTGGCTTCCCCTTTAATCACTTAAAGATTGAAAAAGCAGTGTTAAATCAGTAGATTGTCATCCATTCCTGTGTGCTGCAGTCCAGACAAATTAATCAGTATGGGCCCTTGTGCACCAACATAACCATCCCTTTGTTAGATTGCAAAAATATCATAAAACCACACACCCAAATAATAAAGGTATTCTGAAACTGAAATGCAACAATGGTATTAAAAAGAAAAACAATGGAAATCTGTCCTGGTAGCACTGCTGTAGACATCTAGTATTCACTTATTTTATTTTTAAAACTGTTTTTCCCTTTATGTTCATGGGATTAAAATAAACTTTGCCTTAATTGTACAGGATTGGAAGAAACATAACGAAAAACAGATTTAAGCAGAAAGGGAGTCATCACTCAGCTCAATATTTAATGGCAAGCAACACATTTGTTCTCTGTGTGTCTCCCATGCTGGCATGGGCTCATTGAAAGAATGAGAAAAATCCATAATCCATGGCGCATGTTCAATTTATCTTGCTTAGTTCCCTGTTTGCTGTTCAGAGGCCCAATCCAATGTCTTCCCAACCAGAAACCATGGATTACAGGCTACGGCAGCACTGAGTTAAAAGCTAGAGCTGCCGCTTTCAAGGAGCGGGACACTAATCCGGACGCTTATAAGAAATCCCAGCTATGACCTCCGACGAGCCATCAAACAGTCAACACAACAAAATAGGACTAAGATCGAATCCTACTACGCCAGCTCTGACTCTTGTCGGATTTGGCAAAGCTTGCAACTATCACCGATTACAAAGGGAAACCCAGCCGCAAACTGCCCAGTGATGCAAGCCTACCAGATTAGCTATATTCCTTCTATGATCGCTTTGAGGCAAGCAACACTGAACCATGCATGAGAGCACCAGCTGTTTCGGATGACGGTGTGATCTCTCTCTCCGTAGCCGATGTGAGTAAGACCTTTAAAACAGGTTAAATTCACAAGGCCGTGGGGCCAGCCGGATTACCAGGAAACGTACTCCGAGCATGTGCTGATCAGCGAAGTGTCTTCACTGACATTTTTAACCTCTCCCTGACCCAGTCTGTAATACCTACATCTTTTAAGCAGACCACTATATAGTCCCTGTGCTCAAGAACGCCAAAGGTAACCTGTCTAATTGACTATTGCCTCGTCGCACTGAAATCTATAGGCATGAAATGTTTTGAAAGGCTGATCATGGCACAGATCAACACCATCATCCCAGACACCCTGGACATACTCCAATTCGCATACTGCCCCAACAGATCCACAGAGGGCGGAATCTCTATTGCACTTCACACTGCCCTCTCGGACCTGGACAAGAAGAACACCTACGTAAGAACGCGGTTCATTGACTATAGTGCAGCGTTCAACATCATAGTGCCTTCCAAGCTCATCACTAAGCTCAGGACCCTGGGACTGAACACCTCCCTTTCCAACTGGATCCTGGACTTCCTGACGGACCGTCCACACATAGTGACATCTGCCAAGCTGACCGTCAACACGGGGGTCCCTCGGTGGCGTGCTCAGTCCCCTCCTGTACTCTCTGTTCACCCATCACTAAGTTGTAAAGAAGACACAACAACACCTCTTCCCCCTCAGAGAAGAGGGCACTTAAAGTTATACAGCTGCAACATTGAGAGAATCTTGACTGGTTGCATCACCGCCGACCGGGGGACGACCCCAAGGACGAGGAGCGTGTCGAACGGGTTGCGAAGGTAGAAATCACGGATGATGTTGGGGAATGTCCAGAATGTCCTCCAACAGAACCCAACACCGCTCCTCTGGGCCATACCCCTCCCAGTCCACCAGATACTGGAGCACAACGTTGGGAGTCCAGTAGGGATCTGATAGCGTACGCCGGGCTCCCCTCGATATCCAGGGGGGGGGGGGGGGGGCAGCATCAGCTAGGGGACCAGGAACCACCAGCCTGAGAAAGGAGACATGAATAGAGGGTGAGATATGGTAGTGACTGGGTAATTATAACCTGTATGTCACCTCATTGACCCTCCGGAGAACCTTGAACAGCCCCACAAACCGGGGGCTCAGTTTCTTGCAGGGTAGGCGAAGTGGGAGGTTCCTGGGTAGAGAGCCAGATGCGATCCCCAGGATGGAACAATAGGGTCTCACTGCGGTGACGGTCTGCCTGCTCCTTCTGACGATGGATGGTGCACTGGTGTCTCAAGTGCGCATTGTTCCACACCTCCATGCACCAGAACCACTCATCTACTTCAGCGCCCGGGGTCCATGGGGCCAGGCCCGGCTGGAAACCCTAAACGCACTGGAAGGGGGTCAACCCAGTGCAGGAGTGACATAGAGTTATGTGCGTGCTCTGCCCAATGAAGGAAACGTGCCCACTCACCCTGCCGGTCCTGACAGTGACTGCTGAGGAACCTTCCCAGGTCCTGATTCATCCTCTCCGCCTGCCCGTTAGACTGAGGCCGACACGCCGATGTGAGGCTAACCATGACCCCGAGCTTCTCCAAGAAGGCCCTCTATACTCAGGATGTGAATTGGGGGCCACGGTCCGAGACGATGTCCTCCGGATGGCCATAATGCCGGATGACCTGCTGTGCAAGAGTGCCTCAGTGACCTGGAAAGCAGTGGGAAGACCAGGAAGAAGGATTAAACGACATGACTTGGAGAATCTATCCACTACCACCAGAATGGTGGTAAAACCATCAAAAGGGGGAAGATCAGTAACAAAGTCAATGGATAGTTGGGACCAAGGTCACTGGGGCACGGGAAGTGGCAGAAGCTTCCCTGCTGAGGCGTTCCGGGGGGACTTGGTTATAGTAGCATCCTGCACCAAGGTAGGCCACCAGTATTTCTCAGTGATGGAATGAATGGTATGAGAAATACCTGGATGTCCAGCGATGACAGCTGTGTGCCCAGGTCAGCAGTCGATCCCTTATCCCTGTGGGAATGTAGATGCACGCGGGTGGACAATTCCGGGGTGCGGGCTCCCTCTCTAGAGCCTGGCGGATGTCTAGATCTACATCCTAAACCAAATCAAATCAAATTGTATTTATCAAATCAAATTTTATTTGTCACATACACATGGTTAGCAGATGTTAATGCGAGTGTAGCGAAATGCTTGTGCTTCTAGTTCCGACAATGCAGTAATAACCAACAAGTAATCTAACTAACAATTCCAAAACTACTGTCTTATACACAGTGTAAGGGGATAAAGAATATGTACATAAGGATATGTGAATGAGTGATGGTACAGAGCAGCATAGGCAAGATACAGTAGATGGTATCGAGTACAGTATATACATATGAGATGAGTATGTAAACAAAGTGGCATAGTTAAAGTGGCTAGTGATACATGTATTACATAAGGATGCAGTCGATGATATAGAGTACAGTATATACGTATGCATATGAGATGAATAATGTAGGGTAAGTAACATTATATAAGGTAGCATTGTTTAAAGTGGCTAGTGATATATTTACATCATTTCCCATCAATTCCCATTATTAAAGTGGCTGGAGTTGAGTCAGTGTCAGTGTGTTGGCAGCAGCCACTCAATGTTAGTGGTGGCTGTTTAACAGTCTGATGGCCTTGAGATAGAAGCTGTTTTTCAGTCTCTCGGTCCCAGCTTTGATGCACCTGTACTGACCTCGCCTTCTGGATGATAGCGGGGTGAACAGGCAGTGGCTCGGGTGGTTGATGTCCTTGATGATCTTTATGGCCTTCCTGTAACATCGGGTGGTGTAGGTGTCCTGGAGGGCAGGTAGTTTGCCCCCGGTGATGCATTGTGCAGACCTCACTACCCTCTGGAGAGCCTTACGGTTGTGGGCGGAGCCATCTCTGTCGGCGCCGGAAGTTCAGATGCTATGGCGCGGAAGCCAAGGTAGGCCGACGATGATCTGGTGCACTGGTGATAAAAAAGGGGATGTTTTCCTGGTGATTTGTTATTTTTAGATAGGAGGCAAGGGTCTGATCCATTCCGCGGCGCCGGAATCCACTAAAGCTGTAGACACAGGGCTTGAGGGACAGTCAGCCAGAGTGATGGGTACTAAAAAGAGTCTAACAGGAAAAGCAGTAGATGGAATACCCACTCCTGGTCCAGGGGATGTAACATCACGTGACCGTCCCTCTGCTCTAGTGGATCCCGGATTCTGAAGTAACGGACACGGCTGGCGCTTGTGCCCTCCCTGGCCACAGTACAGACAGAGCCCCAGCTGCATCCGTCTGCGTCGATCCGCCGAGGGAAGGCGTGTGACCCCTACCTTCATGGGTTCAGGCTCTGATCCCGAACACTCGCCGAAGGAGGGAGAGAAGCGATGTAGATGCCGTCGCTCCCAGAGAAGGTTATCCAGACGGATGGCCATCGTAATGAGTGCATCCTGGGTGAGGTTGTCATCTCGGCAGGCCAGTTCCGTCTGGACCTCCTCGCGCAGACCTCTTCTAAATAACGTGCTGAGCGCCAGCTCATTCCATCCACTGGAAGCTGCTACTGTCCGGAAGGTAAGAGCATACTCAGCAGCTGTCTGATTCCCCTGCTGAAGCAGATGCTCATCTCCCTTTCTGCCCTCCGCGGGATGATCGAAAATGCTTTTAAACCAAGCCATGAACCCCTCATAAGACTCAAGCCCCTCCTCTCCTCTATCCCGTGCGGTCGTAGCCCATTCCAATGCCCGCCCAGTCAGCAGAGAAATAACCGTGGCAACCTTAGACCTCTCGGTGGTGGTACATACCGTAGCTTTTAGTTAAATATTTAACTATCTGCATTGACTCTTTTTGCTACTGTTTATTATCTATCCTATTGCCTAGTCACTTTACCCCTACCTATATGTACATATCTACCTCAATTACCTCGTACCCCTGCACATAGAATCGGTACTGGTACTCTGTGTATATAGCCAAGTTATCATTGACTCTGTACTGGTACCCTGTGTGTATAGCCAGGTTATCATTGACTCTGTACTGGTACCTCGTGTATATAGCCAGGTTATCATTGACTCTGTACTGGTACCCTGTGTATATAGCCAGGTTATCATTGACTCTGTACTGGTACCCTGTGTGTATAGCCAAGTTATCATTACTCATTGTGTATTTATTCCTTGTGGTATTATTGTTCTATTATTTCTCTTTTTTTTCTCTCTGCATTGTTGGGAAGGGCCTGTACGTAAGCATTTCACTGTTAGTATACACCTGTTGTTTACAAAGCATGTGACATGCTATTTTATTTGTCCCTTCAGCCCTGTCATTAGCTGTGGTCAAGGGCCTCACCTTTGGACATCATTAGACTTAAACACTAAACACTCATTTAAATGTAATGATGTGCAAGCAGAACATGCCCTGTGAGTTTCATCAGTCATTTTTACACCAGTAATCATTAGAATTTATTCAGACTTAATTTATTTTGTGATTAACACAGTGACACCATGGCTCACATCTGGCAACAAGGCAGCAAATAATAAGACCGTACTGTTAGCCTGGATTATAGTTGATAGGCAGGTTTGCCACTGCAGTTTGCAGATAAGACCATAAGAAAAGTAATCTATAAGAGATTCTGAGGTGGGGATCATTTCAAAATCCATTACAACATGCCTTTTAAATCTTGAGTCTCTCTGTGTGTGTGTCTCTCTCTCTCACACACAAACACATACACTCTTAGAATTCAAGCATCTTCACAAGAACATTGCTGGTTATGAAAGAATAGAGAGACCTCAAGTGTGGATGGCTCCAAGCAACCACAGCTCCAAAAATAGTAATAGCAGCATTTGAAGACACATTTCACAGTTAACCTTTAATGGGGCACCAAATCACTGCTCCAGTCAGCAAGAATGACTCATGTTCAGTCCATCTGTGCAACACCAACCTTTTAGATATGTTTTCCTCATCCACAACAAGTCTGTAGCACTTTCATGTGTCCATCAATATCTTAGGAACTTAACGTGTGTGTAAATGTGGAAGATATTATGTACACAGTAACTTTTAGAGCTGAACTGCCAGCAATGCTGCCACAATATTTAATTCAATGAGAAAAAATACTTTAGTTTATATTTAAAAAATATAAACTAAAAAATAAATTTAAAAAAAGGAATGTTTCAGTTCATTATGAAAGCTCTTTAAAATAGTTTAATGGCAACGCTTATGTGGTTGTAGCATCAATAGTTGAACACAACAGTCCATTAAAAGATAGATCATAAAAACAGTTTGGATTATAAAAATTGGATCCCAAAGTTAATTATGTATGATACATAGTCTGGACACAGTATCCAAATGGGAGTACATTTTCCACTAGGAGTAAAACTCCCATTTGAGGAAAAAAGTTACTTCACTGAGTCAGCAAAAGGCTAGGGACAGCTTCATATCATATCAGTTCAGTACAAGTCCAATATCTCCCTAACGCATTAGTATGAACCGGACACTTAGGCACAAGAGAAAGCTGACCTGCAGAATTCTGTATTACTATTCAATCCTAAAGAATGTCTATGCCTGGAGCAGGAGCTTCCACAGACCGCGTGCCTCAGCTTTAAAGAACCTTACAAATGTCTTTCCGCTCTAGCCCTCAGCACACCCTTTCCCCCTGCTGCAAGCTAAGGCTACACAGTATAGTTCTCATGGGAAATAATCACTTCCTTATAGGATTGCAGTATCAAAACATATCATACCCATGCCATCTTCAGTCCATATAGCCTGCATGTTTTTTTTGTTCTATCTCAACCTCCTACCTTAGATTCCAATTGGAACATAGGTCTGTACCAGGGACATAGTGGTAAAAAAGTAGCTGGGTGAAATCTGAACACCAGCCAAGATGATGAGCGGGGAAGAGTAAACACGAATGCTCTAATTTGGCAAAATATGTGTGGAAACGCCACTTGGAAAGTAAAAGAGTGCCAAACCACTAAAGGGCATTTTACCTGCCACTATAGTGAAGGTAATAGTGTATACATCCCTGGTCTGTACATTTTGTTCAGAAAGAAAAAAGTCAAACAGATTAAGCCTACTGGCAAAAGCAACAGTACATGTCCAGGTCTTTCCCCATACTATAATTCAACCCCCAGCTGTTGCTGGGAAAATGTCAATATTTGGCTACATGGCTACTCATATCCAGAGCAGTACTATTGGGAGAAGCCTACTCTTAAGTATCAAGTGATAACTTGACTTTATTTGTGAATAATGAACTGAGTGGTAAAATATTGACTGAGCTGTGGCTTTGTACCACCATAGTGACAGTGTAGTTACACAGGGTTCTGGTATTCAGTTGAATGGCCTGTTCTTGCCCTCTGTCTCCTCTTTCTGTTTAGATGCCTGAAAGGACTTCCCAAATTGTTTATTGTAACCACAGGGGCAGGCACACGACAGGTCAAGGCAGGCAGTGGTCGAAATCCAGAGCAGAGGCCAAAGTACAGGACGGCAGGCAGGCTCAGGGTCTGGTCAGGCAGAGGTCGGTAATTCAGGGGTTGAGCAAAGGTACAGGACGGCAGGCAGGCTCAGAGGCAGGCAGTGGTCAGGCGGACGGGTACAGGGTCAGGACAGGCAAAGGTCAAAAACCAGGAGGACGAGAAAAAGAGTGACTAGGGAAAACCAGGACCTGAGACAAACTGCTGGTAGGCAGACCAGACGAACTGGCCCAGACAGACAGAAAACACAGGTATAAATACATGGGATAATGGGGAAGATGGGCGAAACCTGCAGGGGGGTGGAGACGAGGACAGGTGAAACAGATCAGGGAGTGACCGGTAACGTCAGTTAGGTTATACTATGATGGATAAAGTATCCCAAGATAACTGTTATTTTGTGTTGACGACCTCTGCTAGCTGTTGCACTACCAAGTCTATTTTATTATCCTGTTCCCCTGCAGATGTAGTTTGTCATTGACATCTATACAAATGGTGATATAAAAGGATATGTAATCTAGTCCTATAATTCTTATGCCTTTCTTTCTATAACATTCACTTAATTCCCTTAAACATTCATTCATTATTTAACCAAGCCTTGAAAGTTGTGGTTTTTGAAATGGGAGCATGTCACCCAATGTAAAGTGTTACCTAACACCTTTTTGGTTTAGTCATACTTGGCACATGTTTGAATGGGGTAGTGTACATTCTAGAAAAGTGTTTAAATGTGACAGATGGAGGGACATCCAGTGACGCATTACTAATGGTTCTGAACCTCTAGCAGATTGTTTTTTCTCTATTCCAGGCTAGAGTGATTACCAATTTAATCTGGAAATTGTGCCAGAGAGGCACAAACATGGAATATATGTAACTCTCTTCCACAGATTGACAGAGGACCATACAGCCAACAGATTGGACCTGACAAGTGACATGGAGCACAATTCTGAAACTCAGTCACTGATACGGAGTGCAATCCTGGTGAAGTATTTCACAATTTCTCCCCTCAACAACAATCTGAAATAAATCTTACAAGTCTCCTGCTAGCAACCAAGTGATTGCATAGTGATAAATATGGAATCTAAGGGCAAGAAGGAATTTCTACCAGCCACCCTGCAGAGAAATCATTGATGCTTTGAGTTTCATCATCATTCAATGGAAAACTCTGATCAATCAAGAATGAAAGTCATGCTGACTGGTCTCCACCAGGGATTTCATTGAGCATTAAGAAATGGGAGACAAGTTTCATCTTGGAGTTTGTTCAACTGACTCACTTTTGTGGAAAATGTTGTCAAATTGATACTGGCCAGTACCATGCTGACATACTGGACAGTACCATGCTGACATACTGGACAGTACCATGCTGACATACTGGGCAGTACCATGCAGACATACTGGACAGTACCATACTGACATACTGGGCAGTACCATGCAGACATACTGGACAGTACCATACTGACATACTGGACAGTACCATGCAGACATACTGGGCAGTACCATGCTGACATACTGGGCAGTACCATGCAGACATACTGGGCAGTACCATACTGACATACTGGGCAGTACCATGCTGACATACTGGGCAGTACCATGCTGACATACTGGGCAGTACCATGCTGACATACTGGGCAGTACCATACTGACATACTGGGCAGTACCATGCTGACATACTGGGCAGTACCATGCTGACATACTGGGCAGTACCATGCTGACATACTGGGCAGTACCATGCTGACATACTGGGCAGTACCATGCTGACATACTGGACAGTAGAATGCTGACATACTGGACAGTACCATACTGACATACTGGACAGTACCATGCTGACATACTGGATATTACCATGCTGACATACTGGTGTCATGACGTTGTATTAGTTAATGTGACGACTGTTGTTCATCGAATGATTAAAAGTTTCTAATTGCGTGATTAACTGAATCAAGCAATTATTAACTCATTAACCTGGGGCACCATGGGAAAACTAGTTTTTATTGAGTTTCTATTTCCCAAATTAACTCAAAGAATATCAGAACATCGATTTTACAACAGCCGCTAATTAACCAGTTACCTCTACAATCTCGTTCTGAACGTCGTATTATCCGTGAATCTGCATGGAAACGGGTTTCACCAATGAGATCGTACCACACCAATCTTAGTTGAAAATGTATTTACTAAAAAGCTAAAATTATGATAAAAGGTACACATGGACAAAACACATTATAGGCTATTGATTAGAACTTAGTATAACGGGCCAACACACTATGGCGCGTGTTAACCAAAATGGGGATTTCAAAGAGGGAGAGAAAAAAGAAAGTACACGAGAGAAATATACATTTGGGTGAATTTGTCAGCTATGCTATTCTAACCCTAGCCTTGCCCCAAACTGCCGCTCTTATGGGTCAGAATATAATGATGTAATTACGTGGGGAAGGTCTCCAAGGGGAGGCCGCGTGGACCGTTCAAGGGACCGTTCAGCTGCACTTCTCCGGCGCACCTCTCTGATCGTCCTCTCGATGTCAGTGTCCTTTTGGCTTAGGAGTCTGTTCCCTCACCCTTGCTCTGGAAGGGGTCTTCTGAGGACAGACAGCTCTGTAGCTCAGAGCTCACAGCGTTGTAATGAAAAAGTGTAGATACCACGATTCGATGGGAGATGGAGGCTAGGTGGTTCGACTTAAATTCACCCGCTTAGACAACGCTACTCATCTGTAGCTTGGTAGAAAAAATATTTCTTTGTCTTCAAACTTGCATTGTGTTTTGGGTTCGTTGACTTTTTAGACCTTGGCTGCAGCTTGGGTCATGTAGTCTTCCCTGTAAATTCTTCACCCACAGGTTTTATACACTCGGGTCAGAAGTGGGCGTAACCGCCTTTAGGGCAATTCTCTGGGCGTACCAAGTTAATGAGGCAAGGTCTAGATGTTACTCAAATCCAATTTTAGACAACTAACTTCACATTTCATCTTTACCAAAACATTCTCTTTGATTTGGACATTTTCCACACAACGTATAATGTATAAACATCAAACATATACTAGGAAAACTCTTCACGTTACAATGTTTTCGTAATAACGTCATCTATTAACCTTTAATAACAAAACAAAAATGACATACATTTTCATAGTCCATCTATCGGCATGACCACCATTGTGGCTGACGGAAACCATTGTTCCAAAGTCCCTCTATTTCATGTTTAATGTTCTGAGGCTGGTTCTCCATAGTAACAGGACAAAGGAATTTGTCTGTGGCCTGAGCTTTGCCAGGGGCGTGACGGGTCATAAAACCCCCACATCTTCAGACCCCTAGATCTCTCCTCCTCTGTTGGGGTTGAGAGATAATCTGTAGGGTTGTGGTCTCCTATAACCTGACCTGATCAGGACAGTCATGACAGTCCCCCTCTGGTAGGTTCAACTCGGAATGATTCTGCATGTTGCAACCCACCATAAGAATGACCATCGGATGTCCTGGTTTGTGGATCACCATATCAGCCCCCCCCCCCCCCTTTGGTGGTTCACCCTGGTAAGATTTCCGCAAGCTGCGGACCACCACCAGAATGGACCTGGGAGGTCCGGCAGTGGCTCTGTGTTCCGGCCCGTCGTCCGGTTATCCCGGCTAGTGGACCTAGGCAGTAACTTGGCAGACGTTAATAACGCACAACACTCAGGCAATACATCATTACATTTCCTCCCCAAACGAGCGGCATTGGGGCTCTACTGCTTCCTAAGTGTCAAAGGAAATGACACGAAAAATAATGGAATAAAATCATAAAAGTATACAAAATGTGTCTACCACACCTTAATCATCTAATTTGGACTATGTTCTATATATGTCCAAGGTCTTGGCTAAATGACTCTATCATGGCATTGTCTCTAATGGCATGTCTAGGGTGATCCTACTTGCAGGTGGGTAGTTAAGGCACTTGGAAAAACTTGGCCCCTAAAGGCCAAAGCTTACATTGGGCACGTTACTGGGCTGACCTAGCGAGTTCGGGAGAGGAGGCTGGGACTGGGCATCCTAGGGGGTTTCAGGATCTATTGCCAACTTTCCAAAAATCAGAATCGCTGCCGTCCCACAGGTGATCCTAGTATAAGACCTCATTAGGTCTTCCATTGCACGTGTGCGCCTGTGTACGTAGTAGGTGCACACGTCAAGGGAAATAAGACCAAGGATCATGGTAACAGTCAGGATACTGTCCGGCACCGTCCAAGAGTGGGCGACAAGAGTGGGTCAACTTAAAATGCCTCATCCCGTACGCTAAGATCAACAGTCATGGGTCCCTCGTACTGGATTTGGTTTTGAATGGCTTGTGGTAACTCAAGGGAACGTTTAGAAAAAGCGTCCGGCATTTCAATCTCTGGGTCTAACCTGTCATCGGGAAGTTGGTATAGAGCGAGGTCGTCTATGTGAATAATCGCCCCCTCTGCTACCTTAACAAAAACAGTCTGCTCTGGATAAGAGCGTCTGCTAAATGACTTAAATGTAAAATGTAAATGTAATGCTTGGGGAGGTTCAATTGGGTGATGGAGTCATGGTGTTCGTAAGTCATAGTGGTGGACGCGAACGGTGTGTTGACCAACCATCGGTTCCCTATCTCCTCCACTTGTGTGGTGGTGGCCCCATCCCTGGCTGTTAGTTTGGCTCTACAGCGTTCTTCGCTGGTGATAGCTTTAATACCACAAAGATGCTCAGTGTTATCCCTGACAAACGGTTTGCTAGGACAGAGGTAGTGGACATCTTTGGTTAGAGTACACATTAACAGGTTAGGGGTGAGAGAAATCTGGGTTGTTTTCCTGGTAAGCTACAACTGGGGGCGTGGCAGTCTTTACGTGGGTACTGTCATGCCAAAATCCTACATTGAGAACTGTTTTCAATCTGTAGATATTCTCCAGTTCAACAACCGGCAGCGTCAGTAGAAATCCCACTTCATTACGACCAACATCAACGTGTATTGGGATGGCCGACCCCAGACTATAGACCAAATGTGACTGTAATGGCCTTATCGTGGTTGAAGTAGCTGAGGTCAATATGTTGTGCACCATTGAGAGGGGCACTACATACGAGGAGATTCTATTCATGGCCAAGTGGTCCATAGAAGAGCTAACTTCACGGAGAAAATCCTCCAGTAACGATCGAACCAATTGGACATGGGCATAGTCATGGTTCATGACCTCTGCTAGCTTTCCTACAGACAGGATAGTTATGTTCAGGAGAGTAGCATGTGTGTTGACCACCAGAATAGTGTCCTGGAGAGACTTTCCCACATGTTGCAACCTGAGGGCTTGTGCCTTCATCTGCTGTTGGATAAGTGGCATCTCTTCAGTAATATCCCTAACATTCCTCTTGACTGTGGCTTGACTGACTGCGTTGACGACAGTGTTACCTAGGGCAAATAGTGACCCTACGGCTGCCCCTATCGATAGTAGCGCCCCGACGAATCATTTTTCTCGCCTGGGCTCGGCTAGTTCTGACTGGGTTACTGTGAACTTTTGGAGTTGGGTCAACATATGGGCAGTGTCTAGCTGGGCATGCTTAATTGCCTGACTGGTCCAGTCAGCCTCGGCCCAACTCAAATGCGCCGCAGGTGGAATGTGTTGGCGGTACACATTCTCTGCATCTAGGTGGACATACACCCTCTGCGTGTGTACTCTGCAGTTAGTTATGAGGAGTCCTGGGTCATCGCTGAGAACGATTCCCGTAGGGGGTCCGTTCGTGATTACGTCTGCTGGGTTGGTTTTGACCAGGGCACAGAGTGTCAGGATCAGCCAAAGGAACTTCGTCCTACAGAAATGCATAATCAGAGATTGTTGGATTATTTAAGTTATTTGTTTTTTTAAACAAAAAAATGTTTTGACAACTATTTTTCTGGTTTTCTTATTTTGAAACAGTACAGCGCAGGACGATATCAATAGTGTCAACAGTATATCTGGTAGCTGGGAAGCAAATAAGAGATGTTAGGTGCAACGTACTGATCTCCTGGAAGGGATCAGCTGAGGGTACTTAAGAATTGTCTTAGTACCTCTGACTTTGCTAGGTTTTTATCTATTCGGTGCTGGCTAGCACCCCTTCTATTCCCATGGAGGGAGTGTACAACTTGATTTGGTTCCGGTGGACCCACTTTAATGTGGCGTTTTGTCGACCTTTGCTGATTCTGATATGGTAACCTACAGGTGATAGCTTCACCACAATGTCGTGTGGCCCCGTCCAGTGGGGCAGGAACTTTGTTGCGACGCCCGCGGGTTTGGTGTATATGTAGTACCACTCCTTATCCCCGACCTCGAACACTTGGTGTGAGGCCTTTTTGTCGTAATAGGTCTTGTCACCTACTGCACTTCTTTCCAACTGTCCTTGAGCATACGCAAAGGTAGTCTGGAGATGGTTCCGCAGGTCGGTCACGTATTGATGAGCCGTGTAGGCGGTGGCTGCGGCGACATCTCCTGGTTGGTACAGGAGATACAATGGAAGCGTCATTTGCCGGCCTGTCATCATCTCGAAGGGTGTTATTCCTGTAGACCTGTTGCGTGTGGCTCTGATCGCCATCAGTACCAATGGGAGTTTGAGGTCTCAATCTTTGTGGTTGGCTGCCACATATTTCCTCAAGATTCTGACGATTGTTTGGTTGCTCCTTTCTACCCTGCCCGAGCTCCTAGGGTGGTATGCGATGTGGAGTTTAGCTTTGACTCCCAGAAGCCTCCACAGTTCGGTCATTACAGCTGCCGAAAAGTGGGTTGCTCTGTCGCTGTCCACGGTTTCTCCTGGCAGGCCGAAACGACTGAAAATGTGGTTTAGCAAAAGAACGGCCGTGGTTTCCGCTGTGTCATTGGTCGCCGGCAGGCACTCCACCCACTTTGGGAATGCGCAAGTCAATGTGAGGAGATACTTGTTGCCTCTGGCCGACCTGGCAACTGGGCCGACCCAGTCGATCTGGATCGAGCTCCAGGGGTAAGACACACCCTTGCGTTGCAGGGGTGCTCTGTGAAGTGGCTTGGAGGGTTGAAACTGGCAGCAAACTAGACACCCCATCACGTACTGTGCCACGTCTTGTTCCATGTGAGGCCCGTAGGCCACCTGTCGCAATGTTTCACGTGTAGCCTTGATCCCCCCTATGGCCTCCACATGGCTCGTCGTGGGCATGAGCTATCATCATCCCCCTCTGTGTTTCAGGAACCACCCACCTTTGAGCGGTGTCGGTTTCTGAAACATAAACCAGTAGGTCATCTACAATTGTGAGGTGCTGTTTAGTTTCGTACAGTGAACGCAAGTCGTGTGAACCTACCAAAGCCAGTTCGGACACTGGGTGGTTGACAGGATCCGACAGGAACGCCATCAAAGTGGCGAGGGACTCATCTTGGTGTTGCATTGCTACCAGATCGCTATTCAGGAATGAATGCGTTAGCAACACATTATGTTCGTGCGAAGACGTTTTCTGTGGTGCTACATGGCTACGCGTTACCGCAGACACCATAGCTTCCTCAGTGGTTTTTTCATCTCGAGCATCAAACACTCAAGGGGTGCCGTGAATTGCACCTGATTTCGCCATGCTGTCGGCATGGTTGTTGCCAAGTTTGTCACGACCAGGTGATTTGGAGTGTCCCTTGACTTTCTTCCAATACACCTGTACACCTAAGTATTAATCCAAGATGGCGTAGCAGTCGGACGTGTGTTTTGTCTTGTCCCGTCCTGTATAGTGTAAATATAGTTTTTTTCCTCTTTTTTTTCCGTATATATTTCGTACATATTTTAATCTCACTTCCCAACCACAGGCTGAATATACTCTCCTGCAACCCGCATCACCCAATGTGGTACGGATCTGCTTTTTCTATGCTTTAGAAACGGAACCCTCATCAGAAGCTAGCCGCTAACTAGCTACTAGCTAGCGGTCTTCAACGCTAACTAGGACACCAGCGCGACATCTACCCAAAGCATATCAGACTGCTTTTTCTCTACCACATCTCCGGATTCCTACCGCAAGCTCTGAAGCTTTATACCGGATCATCGTAAATAGCTAGCTGCAATCCGAGTGGCTACTCCTGGCTAACGTCTCTGTCCCAGAGCAAGCACCAGTTAGCCTGGAGCTAGCCTCGAGCTAAGCCCATCTCCCGACTACCCGAAGAGGTCCAAAAATACCTAATTTGCCAATTGGCCTGGACCCTCTACTGACCCTCTACTGCCGACACGGAGCCCCGCCGATCCATCACGACTGGTCCGCCGACATAATCATCCGAGGGGGTTTCAACAGGCTTTTCCGCTGCGACATCGCCAAAGATCCGTCTGCTGGCCAAGGCCCGCGAGCTTTCTGAATCGCTGTATCTCCAGCTCACCGCATGAAGAGGAATAAACAGACTCACCCCATCGCGACGTCCCCCAAAGGTTAACTCTCTAGCCCTCGCTATCTCCCTGCTTGCTAATTCGGCCTGCTAACGGCTAGCTTGTCAAGCTCCGGTCCGCTAACTGCTACCTTGTCTAGCTCGGGCCTACGAACTGTTAGCTTGTTAGCACAGGCCTGCTAACCGTCTGTACCACCGCGTCCCAATCACTCTCTGACCCCATTTACTTTCTATCTCTTTTTGATTTTTAATTTGTTTATACCTTCCGGAAACCTGCCTCACCCAATGTGATACGGAATCGCTATTACTTTTACTCTTATTTTTATTTTTATGACACACTCAAGAACCTCCAGACGCTAACCAGCTAACTAGCTACAAGCTAGTTAGTCATTGTTAGTTTAAAAAAAAAAAAAAAAAAAAACCTGGATAACACTCGCCAGCCCAGCCCCCCTGCCCATCCACCACCGCTGCCCCCTGGACACTGATCTCTTGGCTACATAGCTGACGCACGCTGGACTGTCCATTAATCACGGTACTCCTTTCTGCTTGTTTGTCTTACCTGTCGGCCCCGTTGCCTAGTCAACGCCATTTTACCTGCTGTTTGTTGTGCTAGCGGATTAGCCTCGCCTACTGTTTTTAGCTAGCTTTCCAAATTCAACACCTGTGATTACTGTATGCCTCGCTGTATGTCTCTCTCAGATGTCAATATGCCTTGTATACTGTTGTTCAGGTTAGTTATAATTGTTTTAGTTCACAATGGAGCCCCTAGACCCACTCTGCATACCCCTGTTACCTCCTTTGTCCCACCTCCCACACATGCGGTGACCTCACCCATTACAACCAGCATGTCCAGAGATACAACCTGTCTCATCATCACCCAGTGCCTGGGCTTACCTCCGCTGTACCCGCACCCCACCATACCCCTGTCTGTGCATTATGCCCTGAATATATTCTACCATGCCCAGAAACCTGCTCCTCTTATCCTCTGCCCCCAACGCTCTAGGCGATCAGTTTTGATAGCCTTTAGCCGCACCCTCATACTACTCCTTCTCTGTTCCGCGGGTGATGTGGAGGTAAACCCAGGCCCTGCATGTCCCCAGGTACCCTCATTTGTTGACTTCTGTGATCGAAAAAGCCTTGGTTTTATGCATGTCAACATCAGAAGCCTCCTCCCTAAGTTTGTTTTACTCACTGCTTTAGCACACTCTGCTAACCCTGATGTCCTTGCCGTGTCTGAATCCTGGCTCAGGAAGGCCACCAAAAATTCAGAGATTTCCATACCCAACTATAACATCTTCCGTCAAGATAGAACTACCAAAGGGGGCGGAGTTGCAGTCTACTGCAGAGATAGCCTGCAAAGTAACGTCATACTTTCCAGGTCCATACCCAAACAGTTCGAACTACTAATTTTGAAAATTACCCTCTCCAGAAATAAGTCTCTCACTGTTGCCGCCTGCTACCGCCACCCTCAGCTCCCAGCTGTGCCCTGGACACCATTTGTGAATTGATCGCCCCCATCTAGCTTCAGAGTTTGTTCTGTTAGGTGACCTAAACTGGGATATGCTTAGCACCCCGGCAGTCCTACAATGTAAGCTAGATGCCCTCAATCTCACTCAAATCATCAAGGAACCCACCAGGTACAACCCTAACTCTGTAAACAAGGGCACCCTCATAGACGTCATCCTGACCAACTGGCCCTCCAAATACACCTCCGCTGTCTTCAACCAGGATCTCAGCGATCACTGCCTCATTGCCTGTATCCGCCACGGAGCCGCAGTCAAACGACCACCCTCATCACTGTCAAACGCTCCCTAAAACACTTCTGTGAGCAGGCCTTTCTAATCGACCTGGCCCGGGTATCCTGGAAGGACATTGACCTCATCCCGTCAGTTGAGGATGCCTGGTCATTCTTTAAAAGTAACTTCCTCACCATTTTAGATAAGCATGCTCCGTTCAAAAATGCAGAACCAAGAACAGATACAGCCCTTGGTTCACTCCAGACCTGACTGCCCTCGACCAGCACAAAAACATCCTGTGGCGGACTGCAATAGCATCGAATAGCCCCGTGATATGCAACTGTTCAGGGAAGTCAGGAACCAATACACGCAGTCAGTCAGGAAAGCTAAGGCCAGCTTCTTCAGGCAGAAGTTTGCATCCTGTAGCTCCAACTCCAAAAAGTTCTGGGACACTGTGAAGTCCATGGAGAACAAGAGTACCTCCTCCCAGCTGCCCACTGCACTGAGGCTAGGTAACACGGTCTCCACCGATAAATCCACGATTATCGAAAGCTTCAATAAGCACTTCTCAACGGCTGGCCATGCCTTCCGCCTGGCTACTCCAACCTCGGCCAACAGCTCCGCCCCCCGCAGCTCCTCGCCCAAGCCTCTCCAGGTTCTCCTTTACCCAAATCCAGATAGCAGATGTTCTGAAAGAGCTGCAAAACCTAGACCCGTACAAATCAGCTGGGCTTGACAATCTGGACCCTCTATTTCTGAAACTATCTGCCGCCATTGTCGCAACCCCTATTACCAGCCTGTTCAACCTCTCTTTCATATCGTCTGAGATCCCCAAGGATTGGAAAGCTGCCGCAGTCATCCCCCTCTTCAAAGGGGGAGACACCCTGGACCCAAACTGCTATAGACCTATATCCATCCTGCCCTGCCTATCTAAGGTCTTCGAAAGCCAAGTCAACAAACAGGTCACTGACCATCTCGAATCCCACCGTACCTTCTCCGCTGTGCAATCTGGTTTCCGAGCCGGTCACGGGTGCACCTCAGCCACGCTCAAGGTACTAAACGATATCATAACCGCTATCGATAAAAGACAGTACTGTGCAGCCGTCTTCATCGACCTCGCCAAGGCTTTCGACTCTGTCAATCACCATATTCTTATCGGCAGACTCAATAGCCTCGGTTTCTCGGATGACTGCCTTGCCTGGTTCACCAATTACTTTGCAGACAGAGTTCAGTGTGTCAAATCGGAGGGCATGCTGTCCGGTCCTCTGGCAGTCTCTATGGGGTGCCACAGGGTTCAATTCTCGGGCCGACTCTTTTCTCTGTATATATCAATGATGTTGCTCTTGCTGCGGGCGATTCCCTGATCCACCTCTACGCAGACGACACCATTCTATATACTTTCGGCCCGTCATTGGACACTGTGCTATCTAACCTCCAAACGACCTTCAATGCCATAAAGCACTCCTTCCGTGGCCTCCAACTGCTCTTAAACGCGAGTAAAACCAAATGCATGCTTTTCAACCGATCGCTGCCTGCACCCGCATGCCCGACTAGCATCACCACCCTGGATGGTTCCGACCTTGAATATGTGGACATCTATAAGTACCTAGGTGTCTGGCTAGACTGCAAACTCTCCTTCCAGACTCACATCAAACATCTCCAATCGAAAATCAAATCAAGAGTCGGCTTTCTATTCCGCAACAAAGCCTCCTTCACTCACGCCGCCAAGCTTACCCTAGTAAAACTGACTATCCTACCGATCCTCGATTTCGGCGATGTCATCTACAAAATGGCTTCCAACACTCTACTCAGCAAACTGGATGCAGTCTATCATAGTGCCATCCGTTTTGTCACCAAAGCACCTTATACCACCCACCACTGCGACTTGTATGCTCTAGTCGGCTGGCCCTCGCTACATATTCGTCGCCAGACCCACTGGCTCCAGGTCATCTACAAGTCCATGCTAGGTAAAGCTCCGCCTTATCTCAGTTCACTGGTCACGATGGCAACACCCATCCGTAGCACACGCTCCAGCAGGTGTATCTCACTGATCATCCCTAAAGCCAACACCTCATTTGGCCGCCTTTCGTTCCAGTACTCTGCTGCCTGTGACTGGAATGAACTGCAAAAATCGCTGAAGTTGGAGACTTTTATCTCCCTCACCAACTTCAAACATCAGCTATCCGAGCAGCTAACCGATCGCTGCAGCTGTACATAGTCTATTGGTAAATAGCCCACCCATTTTCACCTACCTCATCCCCATACTGTTTTTATACTGTTTTTTTATTTTATTTATTTATTTATTTACTTTTCTGCTCTTTTGCACACCAATATCTCTACCTGTACATGACCATCTGATCATTTATCACCCCAGTGTTAATCTGCAAAATTGTATTATTCGCCTACCTCCTCATGCCTTTTGCACACATTGTATATAGACTGCCCATTTTTTTTCTACTGTGTTATTGACTTGTTAATTGCTTACTCCATGTGTAACTCTGTGTTGTCTGTTCACACTGCTATGCTTTATCTTGGCCAGGTCGCAGTTGCAAATGAGAACTTGTTCTCAACTAGCCTACCTGGTTAAATAAAGGTGAAATAAATAAAAATAAAAACGTTGTGTTTGGTGATGAGGGCATCACAAGCTAGGATGAGCTCTTTGTTTTTCACCTCTTTACCACTTGAAGTAGTCATGTGATTTTGTTTCCAAAACGGCAAGTGGCATAAGAAGGTGAGTCTCGAGTAGTTTGAGTTGGTGCAGATCGCCAGTTCTGACAATTCGCATTTCACCTCCGTTTGCAGGGTGATCAGCATGCCAGCCACTTCTGCAAACTGGCTGGTCTTGTTGCCAAGCTGAAGTGGTTTACACGGAATGTCATTGTGCCATACCAATCCCACGCCAGCTTGCAAGTGGTCTAGATGGTGGTAAAAACAGCCATCTACAAATGCCACTGGCATTTCAAGACACACGTTCTCTTCGAAGTAGTGATGGTTCGAAGGCAATGGCGGAGCGATGTCACGCGGGGGTGGTGTGGAGTCGGTTTCATCGACACCACAGCGTTGACACACTGCCAAAGCACTGCCCAAAGGCAGGTTTTTCGCTTTTTCGTAGTTGATACGACATCATGGCTCTGCAGCGTCATAAGCCAAGCCGCTATCCTGCTGTTGTATACAGCACCCTCACGGATTCGTTGGCTTTTCAGAAAAGTCACAGGCTGGTGACATGTTTCTATGATCACCTTTTGTCTGCCGACATAACTGGTGAAGTGTTTGATTGCCCAGACTGTCGACAGCAGCGCTTTTTCGCAGTCTGAGTATTTGTGTTCAGCAGTGTTGAGTGTTTTGCTCATGTAAGCTACCACACGTTTGTCTTGGTCGTATTTTTGGTACAACCCAGCGCTACGGCAGTGCTCTGAGAAACCGACTTCCAAAAATAATGTCTTGTCTTTGTTGGGGTATACCAGGCAGGGTACCTTGCAAAGCTGTTTTTTCAAGGAAGCCACCGCTTCGTTGTGAGTGACATCCCAAAAGAATGGGGTGTTTTTCTGAATAAGACGAGTCAACGGTTTTGACAAGTCGGCGTAGTTTTCGATGAATTGACGGGAGTAATTTCATACTCCCAAGAAGCTGCGCACCTCGTGAAGGTTCGTAGGTGTTTTGATGTTGCGGACTGCTTGGATTCGGTTAGACTGTGGCAGGATGCCCTCAGCACCCACCAGAAGCCCAACGTAGTTTACCTTGGTCCTGCACCATTGTCCTTTCATGATGGCCAACTTAGCCCCTGCAGTCCCGAGTTGGGTGAGAACGTGATCCATTTCATTGAGGTGATGTGACCAAGTCTCACTTCTCATGAGAACGTCGTCCACGTAAATCTTCGTCCTCATAGAGGCTGCGTCTGGCATTGCCTTGTGCAGGAAGATGTTGAACTCTGAGGGGGAGTTCGCATACCCGAATGGGCAACGATTGAACGTGAAGAGCTTGTTCAAAGCCAACTTATGTTGGTCACGAGGGTCGACTGTCATGGTCCAGAAACCATTAGCCACGTTGACGGTGGAGAAGTACTTGGCGTTTGCCACCTTTGGCACCTCTTGGTCTAGCTGTGTCATTGGCCAACGAGACAACGGAACCAGTTTCTTAAGTTCTCTATAGTCAACGGTAAGACGCCATTTACCCCTTGGTTTTAGAACGGGCCACACGGGAGCGCTGTATGTACTGTTACATTCCCTGATTATCCGTTTAGCTAATAAGGAATCGATAATCTCTTGTACCCCTGCGTATGCTGCGAGCGGGATTTTGTATTGTCTAACAAACGTAGGAGTTGCTCCGGGTGTCGTAGAAATATGCACCACACCCGTAACCCCGCAATCTAGTGAGTCTGTTGACCAGATCTCGCTGTGTTTGTTAAACAATTCTCTCAACTGATTGCGTTCAGTGTCATTGACAAGAGCATCAGCCTCCGACAGTAGTTGTACTACCTGTGCATGGAAACCAGGATATGGTTCGGTGACATTGTACAGGTCTTTATCAGGTGGTGATGGCATGTCACTTTTGGGAGAGTCATCGGTTGTTACCTCACAAGAGTGTACTTCGCATGCAGGAGGAGACGCGATATCATCCTCCGTGACGATGGAGTATATTAACAGGTTGCTGTCAGAATCGACATCCAGCCTGAACGTTGATGTGTCGTCAAGTGGTAATACGGGAGTTAGTGCGATTGCTTTTGACTGACAAGTAAACACCGCACACACCCCTATTTTGGTTCAAACGAGTTGTTCCTTTAGAATACGGACTTGGTCAAGAGTTTGTTTGCGTTCTTTGTTATAAGTGTTAGACAGGTCTTCCAATTTATCTGTCTTTACACACAGTTCCTCGGCTAGCAGTAGCTTATCCATTTCAGCTTTCGATGCCAGCTCCCTGGTTCTCTCCATCTGTGCCTTGAACTCCCCAGCTTCCTGCTCGTGCCTCTCCTGGGCACTGAGGTACTGGTGCACTGTCCATCTCTGCTGGTGGGCATAGTTGAGGGCTAAACTGGAGAGAACCTTTACCAGGCCTCCACCTGATGGTCTATTTTGAAGAGCATCTGTCGCAATGTCTGCATTTTTCTAGCTTATGGCATCGAAATCTAACATTTCCAGCCCCTCGGCATAGTTAGGATTTGCATCGTTGCTGAGGTCAGCGATCAATCTTTTCGTGGGTGAAGGTCCACTGATTAGAGGGGAAATGGGTGGAAACCCATTTGATGGATTGCTCATTGTTATGATTATCAGTTATTTCAATTTATGTAATGTTTGGGTTTTTGAGTTGGAGGCTGCAAACACGATTTAACTCAGTTTGTAAATGTCAATGAATCCTCAAGACTGGGTCAGTAATGTGAGTTGGTTATTACTGAACTTGCCAAAACAGATTTAATTGATTAGATCGATTTTAATGATAAATCTAACCTGTATAGTCTATTTGGGAATTTTTACTTTAATTCACCTGAAAGAGTTGCTATCTCTAAGTTAACGTTGAAAAGTTTAACTATGTCTTATTGGTTAGAACACATTAGTTTGCGTATTATTCCAATAATCAACCTGGAAAGGTAGTGTAGCAATTTAATGTATGTATTACATTGAATGAGCCAATGATATCCAATCAGTTGAGACTGGTTAGATATCGTACAGCTTAACCTGAATTATTTAAAATAATTACTGGTGATTCTTCACCACCGGAGGTCACTGTTAACACAAAGCTAAAATCGACCAGGTACCAGTGAAGGTAGACTTTCACAATGCTGTAAAAAGGTCTCCCTAAGCTGGTAAAACAGATTTAATTTATTAATCAATTTGAATGATTAGTCAACCCCGTATAGGCTACAGAAATTAGCTTTAATTAACCTGAAATAGTTGCTATATCTAAGTTAATGTGGAACAGTTTAACCATGTCTCATTGGTTAGAACACACTAGTTTGTGTATTATTCCAATAACCGACCTGGAAAGGTAGTGTATCAATTTAATGTATGTATAAAATTGAAAGACAATATTATCCAATCAGTTGAGACTGGTTTGATATCCTACAGCGTAACCTGAATTATTTCATGAAAAATGACTGCCGATTCATTGCCAGAGGTTACTGATAGCGCAAGCTGAGATCTCACAGGATTCCCACCTGGCGTGGGAATTCACTATGAACAAAGGAGAAAACAAAATGGCTGCTCCCCTTTATTAGCTTAGCATCTGGCGCAATGCTTAGCTTTCCTTGTGCGGGGTTTCCACCTCGCCGCACAAGGGAAGTTCCCTCTAACAAGGGAACTGGTTTACTAGGGGACGTCTCACGTTCAACCCTTATACTCTCCATGTTACCTAACAGGAGAGATGGAGAGATAGTGACTTTGCTTCAGTCAAACAAATATGTCTACTCCAATTTCCGTAATGGCTGGCTCATATGTCCTCTGCTCTAGGAATTGCTTATGACCGAGTCAGGTCACTCCTGAAAGCGATCGACAGAAATAACACAAAATTGGTCCCAACTAGTATTATCTTCAGAATGCCTGCATCGGCTGGTACTTATGCCCTAGCTGGTAGTATTCAGTAGACTCCCCCCTACACACACGTCTTTCGTCAGAAATACCACAGGGGTGGTTCTCTCCAGACCAGTATCTGGGTGCAATTGAACGTCACACACACTTTTCTCTACCGCACTAGTTCTGCCTATAGCTATTAATGGTATATATGTATCTTGTTACACAATTGGTATGGAATTAACCCAACAGTGCGGCCTATTCCTATATTAGATTCCTCACCAGGGGGCGCCAATATGTTCTGACGTTGTATTAGTTAATGTGACGACTGTTGTTCATCGAATTATTAAAAGTTTCTAATTGCGTGATTAACTGAATCAAGCAATTATTAACTGATTAACCTAGGGCACCATGGGAAAACTAGTTTTTATTGAGTTTCTATTTCCCAAATTAACTCAAAGAATATCAGAATATCGATTTTACAACAGCCGCTAATTAACCAGTTACCTCTACAATCTCGTTCTAAACGTCGTATAGTCCGTGAATCTGCACGGACCCCGGTCTCACCAATGAGTTCGTACCACACCAATCTTAGTTGAATATTTATTTACTAAAAAGCTAAAATGATGATAAAAGATACACATAGACAAAGCACATTATAGGCTATTGATTAGAACTTAGTATAACGGGCCAACACACTATGGTGTGTGTTACCCAAAATGGGGATTTCAAAGAGGGAGAGAAAAAATAAAGTACACGAGAGAAATATACATTTGGGTGAATTTGTCAGCTATGCTATTCTAACCCTTTCCCCAAACTGCCACTCTTATGGGTCAGAATATAATGATGTAATTACACAGAGAAGGTCTCCGAGGATTCTCTGCGTGGACCGTTCAAGGGACCGTTCAGCTGCACTTCTCCGGCGCACCTCTCTGATCGTCCTCCCGATGTCAGTGTCCTTTTGGCTTAGGAGTCTGTTCCCTCACCCTTGCTCTGGAAGGGGTCTTCTGAGGACAGACAGCTCTGTAGCTCAGAGCTCACAGCATTGGATTGAAACAGTGTAGATACCACGATTCGATGGGAGATGGAGGCTAGGTGGTTCGACTTAAATTCACCCGCTTAGACACAGCCACTCATCCGTAGCTTGGTAGAAAAAGATTTCTTTGTCTTCAAACTTGCGTTGCATTTTGGGTTCGTTGAATTTTTAGACCTTGGCTGCAGCTTGGGTCACGTAGTCTTCCCTGTAAATTCTTCACCCACAGGTTTTATACCCTCGGGTCAGAAGTGGGCGTAACCGCCTTTAGGGCAATTCTCTGGGCGTACCAAGTTAATGAGGCAAGGTCTAGATGTTACTCAAATCCAATTTTAGACAACTAACTTCACATTTCATCTTTACCAAAACATTCTCTTTGATTTGGACATTTTCCACACAACGTATAATGTATAAACATTAAACATATACTAGGAAAACTCTTCACGTTACAATGTTTTCGTAATAACGTCATCTATTAACCTTTAATAACAAAACAAAAATTACATACATTTTCATATTCCATTTATCGTCATGACCACCATTGTGGCTGACGGAAACCATTGTTCCAAAGTCCCTCTATTTCATGTTTAATGTTCTGAGGCTGGTTCTCCATAGTAACAGGACAAAGGAATTTGTCTGTGGCCTGAGATTTACTAGGGGCGCGAGGAGTCATAAAACCCACACATCTTCAGACCCCTAGATATCTCCTCCTCTGTTGGGATTGAGAGATAATCTGTAGGGTTGTGGTCTCCTGTAACCTGACCTAATCAGGACAGTCATGATACTGGACAGTACCATACTGACATACTGGACAGTACCATACTACAGTACCATGCTGACACACTGGATATTACCATGCTGACATACTGGACAGTACCATACTACAGTACCATGCTGACATACTGGATATTACCATGCTGACATACTGGACAGTACCATACTACAGTACCATCCTGACATACTGGATATTACCATGCTGACATACTGGACAGTACCATACTACAGTACCATCCTGACATACTGGATATTACCATGTTGACATACTGGACAGTACCATACTACAGTACCATGCTGACATACTGGATATTACCATGCTGACATACTGGACAGTACCATACTACAGTACCATCCTGACATACTGGATATTACCATGCTGACATACTGGACAGTACCATACTATAGTACCATGCTGACATACTGGACAGTAACATACTACCATACCATACTGACATACTGGGAAGTACCATGCTACAGTACCATACTGACATACTGGACAGTAGCATACTACAGTACCATGCTGACATGCTGAACAGTACCATACTGCCATATTGGACAGTGCCATGCTGACATACTGGACAGTACCATGCTGACATACTGGACAGTACCATGCTGACATACTGGACAGTACCATGCTGACATACTGGACAGTACCATGCTGACATACTGGACAGTACCATACTACAGTACCATGCTGACACACTGGATATTACCATGCTGACATACTGGACAGTACCATACTACAGTACCATGCTGACATACTGGATATTACCATGCTGACATACTGGACAGTACCATACTACAGTACCATCCTGACATACTGGATATTACCATGCTGACATACTGGACAGTACCATACTACAGTACCATCCTGACATACTGGATATTACCATGTTGACATACTGGACAGTACCATACTACAGTACCATGCTGACATACTGGATATTACCATGCTGACATACTGGACAGTACCATACTACAGTACCATCCTGACATACTGGATATTACCATGCTGACATACTGGACAGTAACATACTACCATACCATACTGACATACTGGGAAGTACCATGCTACAGTACCATACTGACATACTGGACAGTAGCATACTACAGTACCATGCTGACATGCTGAACAGTACCATACTGCCATATTGGACAGTGCCATGCTGACATACTGGACAGTACCATGCTGACATACTGGACAGTACCATGCTGACATACTGGACAGTACCATGCTGACATACTGGACAGTACCATGCTGACATACTGGACAGTACCATGCTGACATACTGGGCAGTACCATGCTGACATACTGGACAGTACCATGCTGACATACTGGACAGTACCATACTGACATACTGGACAGTACCATACTGACATACTGGGCAGTACCATGCTGACATACTGGACAGTACCATACTGACATACTGGACAATACCATGCTGACATACTGGACAGTACCATGCTGACATACTGGACAGTACCATGCTGACATACTGGACAGTACCATGCTGCCATACTGGACAGTACCATACTGACATACTGGACAGTACCATACTGACATACTGGACAGTACCATGCTGCCATACTGGACAGTACCATACTGACATACTGGACAGTACCATACTGACATACTGGACGGTACCATGCTGACATACTGGACAGTACCATACTGACATACTGGACAGTACCATACTGACATACTGGACAATACCATGCTGACATACTGGACAGTACCATGCTGACATACTGGACAGTACCATGCTGACATACTGGACAGTACCATGCTGCCATACTGGACAGTACCATGCTGCCATACTGGACAGTACCATGCTACAGTATGTTTGTGTTTTCACATGTATTTTTAAACCACTTCACGTGTGATCATATTTTCACGTGTAGTTTCATGTTATCACGTGTTCCTTTACATGTTGTCACATGTTACTACTACTACTTCACATGTGATCACATGAAGATGTGTTTTTGGAACACTTCACATGTGAAATTCATGTGATTTTTCCATAAGGGATATCAGACTATTTGAATAGGATCCTACAGCCTGTTGGTGTACTGGTCATTTAATTAGAAAGCTGTGTGCGTGTGGGCATGTACGTGTGGGCATGTACGTGTGGGCATGCACGTGTGGGCATGTACGTGTGGGCATGTGTGGGCATGTACGTGTGGGCATGTACGTGTGCGTGTGGGCATGTACGTGTGCGTGTGGGCATGTACGTGTGCGTGTGGGCATGCACGTGTGCGTGTGGGCATGTGCGTGTGGGCATGTACGTGTGCGTGTGGGCATGTACGTGTGCGTGTGGGCATGCACGTGTGCGTGTGGGCATGCACGTGTGCGTGTGGGCATGCACGTGTGCGTGTGGGCATGTGCGTGTGGGCATGCACGTGTGCGTGTGGGCATGCACGTGTGCGTGTGGGCATGTACGTGTGCGTGTGGGCATGCACGTGTGCGTGTGGGCATGTACGTGTGCGTGTGGGCATGCACGTGTGCGTGTGGGCATGCACGTGTGCGTGTGGGCATGCACGTGTGCGTGTGGGCATGCACGTGTGCGTGTGTGTCGTTGGTGTGTCGCTTGCACCCAATGCACATGCGTATATGTAACATCCCGGCGGCATCACATGTATCCTGTTTCTCCAACAGACCTACCAAATGACTTGAGTGGTTAAATTAAAATGAGGCAAGGGCGACGACAACGTCACTGGGATTGGATTTAAATGCCATCCACTTTATGGTAGCCTCTGAACATCTTTCACCGAGCATTGGAGGGACTTTACGTCCACAGGCATGTCACAGCGGTGGCAACACTCAGTCTCATCTCCACTAAGTTTACACATCCCTGCTCTCCAAGTCATTTTACTACGATAAATAATTAGGGCAGAGAAGGCTTAAATATTCACAGCATACTACAGTGTATTCCTGTGAAGAAAAGCTATCTTTGGTTGAATAACATTAGGGCCTGCAGTTCAGCAAAAGTCTGAACTGACCATTTCTTTGCAGTAAGAAAAATCACAAAACTATATTGAAGAAATTAGCGTTATTGATGTTTGATGATAGTTCAAATATGTCACAAATAAAATCATAGCCATTCAGAAATTGACATGCTATGGAGTAAAACTAAACATTAGAAGTAACAAATTGTATTTTTTCTGAAAGTGACAGCATGCACATAATTGATACATTTCCAGAAAATAAAATGAATTAATGCACGTCATGTCAGGGAATGAGAGGTACGCTCTACAACTCAGACAGAGGAAAAAACTCAGAAACCAGCTGCTATCTAAAGTTGTTTAAAGTGACTTCTTCTCCTATTTTATTTTATTTGAACTTACCTGAAAGAACTGGGTAGATGTGAGGTAAATCTCCTGAAAGGCCTCTACCATAATACTTTCACTATGTGTTTTCAGATGAGTACAAATGAAGGATAGGAAGGCACAAGACAGACAGTATTGCTGGCTTCAAGTGCTCATGGGAAACTGGGAAGTGGGAAGTACTTTTGAAATCGGAAACAAATCATCAACCAATCAAACTAGTTACATCAGGGATAGGCAACTGGCGGGGGCAGGGGCACCCAGGGGCAGCATGCGCTACACGGATACATTTCCAAAGATGGGGTCATTGACCAAAAAAATTCAGTCGGGTTCTCCCATATTTGTTTTTGTTTTTCTACTCTTTTGCACACCAGTATTTCTACTTGCACATCCTCATCTGCACATCTATCACTCCAGTGTTAATTGCCTAATTGTAATTATTTCGCCACTATGGCCTATTTATTGCCTTATCTCCTTATTTCATTTGCACACACTGTATACAGGTTTTTCTATTGTGGTATTGACTGTACATTTGTTTATCCCATGTGTAACTCTGTGTTGTTGTTTTTGTTGCACTGCTTTGCTTTATCTTGGCCAGGTCGCAGTTGTAACTGGCCTACCTGGTTAAATAAAGGTGAAATAAAAATACATTTTTTTTAAACTTACTGTTGAGAGTTAGAATAGTAGAATATACAAGGGTGCATTTCAAAATGTGATTGTACTTCAGAAGTTTATCTCTTGTTATTTCAGTCACTGACAGTCACTCAATTGTCAGCTAAAAATGTTTAGATTTGTAAATTAGTCTAGCCATCTATCTAAACTTGGCCGAATACCGACCAGGCAGAGGGGCCCTGACCTCCAGGGGGCCCTGATTGATTTTGTTAGTCACTCTCACTCATACTGTATATATCATTTTAACATGGCATAAGCCAGTTGGCCACTTTATTTTTAGGACCACTTTAGGTATCAAAAAATATATATTTTAAAACAATATTATAAAATATTGAATTTGGCTTAAGAATATAACCATATAAAGCATTCATTAAAAAAGTCTAAATAAATCACAAGGAATTAGGTTTTGAAGTGTCTGTCCTATATCAAGGAGATATAAGAAAGCTCAGGAAATATTTTTGTTTTTTTGGACACATATTTAACCCCTTATTTTGTTAGCACAAAACTACCTCCATACTTTAATTTGTTTGTATGTATCTTCAGAAGAGTCCCGTGACATATAGAGCAAAACGGAGAACACCATTGTGTTCATGAGAGTCTCCCCTTTCCATAGTGGGGTCATATTAGTTTGTAGCTCAAATGATTCAGGCGCTACAGAAAGAAGTTGTCATGTCAGCGTTTCTGACTTCAGACGAGTCCCATGATATTTGTGGGGGTTGTAGAGCAAAACAGAGAACACCATCGTGTTTGTGAGAATCTCCCCTTTTGTAGACCAAACATTTGGGACGCTACTGATGTTTTCGTGAGAACACTGCTGTAACTCAACCACCTTCAGATGAGATGGAATGAGACGCAGCTTAAACTGACAGATTTTTGGTGGATTTTTTATTATGTTGCATGGGTGCATCAATAGACTCTTAAGGTCTACTGTACAAATAGATTTATTTCACAAATCAGTTTAGTTTACCACTCAACGGTCCATATAGGGCCATAAACAAACAAACAAACATTTTCACCTAGAGGTGGCATTCCTACTGGCTGTTTCTACCAGCATGTCACCTGTGCAACTAGAGGCTAAAAAACTCTAGGTCACCTTGACCCCAAATAGAGAGATGCATACAAAGCCCTCCTTTGCCCTCCATTTGGGAAATCTGACCATCACTCTATACTCCTGATTCCTGCTTACAAGCAAAAACTCAAACCGGAAGTAACTGTACGGAAGTGGATGCTAACCTACACGACTGTTTCGCTAGCACAGAATATGGAATATGTTCCGAGATTCATCCAATGGCATTGAGGCGTTTACAACATCAGTCACCAGCTTCATTAATAAGTGCATTGAGGACTTTGTTCCCACAGTGACCGTACATACATATCCCAACCAGATGCCAGGCATTACAGGCAAAATCCGCACTGAGCTAAAGGCTAGAGCTGCCACTTTCAAGGAGTGGGACACTAACACAAATGTTTATAAGAAATCCAGCTACACCCTCCGACAAACCATCAAACAGGCAAAGCTTCAGTACAGGACTAAGATCGAATCCTATTACACAGGCTCTGACACTTGCAAACTATCTTGCAAACTATCACTGATTACAAAGGTAACCCAGCCGTGAGCTGCCCAATGACCAAGCCTACCAGATGAGCTAAATGCCTTCTATACTTGCTTGAAGGCAAGCAACACCAAACCATGCATGAGAGCACCAGCTATCCCGGACAACTGTATGACCAACTGCCAAGTGTCTTCACTGAAATGTTCAACCTCTCCCTGACTAAGTCTGTAATACCTACATGTTTCAAGCAGACCACCATAGTCCCTGTGCCCAAGAACGCCAAGGTAACTTGTCTAAATTACTATCACCCTCTAGTGTAACGGATATGAAACGCTAGCTTAGTTAGCGGTTGTGCGCGCTAAATAGTGTTTCAATCGGTGACGTCACTTGCTCTGAGACCTTGAAGTAGTGGTTCCCCTTGCTCTGCAAGAGCGATGGGTAACGATGCTTTGTGGGTGACTGTTGTTGATGTGTGCAGAGGGTCCCTGGTTCGCGCCCGGGTATGGGTGAGGGGATGGTCTAAAGTGATACTGTTACACTAGCACTCAAATATGTACCCATGAAATGTTTTGAAAGGCTGGTCATGACTCACATCAACACCCTAATCACAGACACCCTGTACATACTCCAATTCACATATCGCCCCAACAGATCTACAGATGATGCAATCTCTATTGCACTCCACACTGCCTTTTCCAACCTGGACAAAATGAACACCTATGCGAGAATGCTATTCATTGACAGCTCAGCGTTCAACACCATGCTCACCACTAAACTCAGGACTGGGACTGAACACCTCCATCTGCAACTGGATCCTTACTTCTTAACGGGCCGCCCCCAGGTGGTGAGAGTAGGCAACAACACATCTGCCACGCTGTCCCTTAAAACAGGGGTCCCTCAGGGGTGCGTGCTTAGTTCCCTAGTGTACTTCCTGTTCACTCACGACTGTGTGGCTTCACGGGACTCAAAAACCCTCATTAAGTTTGCTGACGATACAATGGTGGTAGGCCGGATCCCCGACAACGATGAGACAATCTATAGGGAGGAGATCAATGACCTGGCAGTGTGGTGCCAGGACAACAATCTCTCCCTCAACGTCAGCAAGACAAAGATGCTGATCCTGGATTGCAGGAAGAGCAGGGCCAAGCACGCCACCATTCACATTGATGACGCTGTAGTGGAGCGTGTTGAGAGTTTCAAGTTCCTCTGTGTTCACATCACTAAGGACCTATCATGGTCAAAACACACCAACAAAGTCGTGAAGAGGGCATGACACCACCTCTTCCCCCTTAGGAGGCTGAAAAGATTTTGCGTGGACTCTCCAAGGCTTAAAAACTTCGACAGCTGCACCCTTGAGAGCATATTGACTGGCTGTATCACTGCCTGGTATGGCAACTGCTTGGAATCCAAACTCAAGGCGCTACAAAGGATAGTGCGTACGGCCCAGTACATCACTGAGGCCGAGCTCCCTACCATCTTGGACCTCTATACCAGGCAGTGTCAGGGGAAGGCCCTAAAAAGTGTCAGACTCCAGCCACACAAGTCATAGACTGTTCTCTCTGCTACCGCAAGGCAAGTGGTACCGGAGCGCCAAGTCTGGGATCAAAATGCTCCTGAAGAGCTTCTACCCCCAAGCTATAAGACTGCGGAACAGTTAATCAAGTGACTACCCTGACTATTAACATTGACCCTTGCACTGGCTCTATGCACACTCACTCGACTCTATCCATACGCTCACATACTACACTGACACTCCAACACACAGACACACATACACACACACTACATACTCTCACACACACAGATGCATATTGACGCCACACACACACATACTCTTTCACACTCTTCCCATACGCTGCTGCTACTCTGTTTATTATCTATCCTAATTGCCTAGTCACTTTTAACCCAACATGTACATATTACCTCAATTACCTCAACTACTCCTGCACATTAACTCTGTGTTGGTACTCCTTGTATATAGCCCCGTTATAGTTATTTTATTGTGTTACTATTTCGTTCTTTATTTAGCACATTTGTCTTACTTTTTAACTCTGTATTGTTGGGAAAGGGCTCGAAAGTAAGCATTTCATGTTAAAGTCTACACCTGTTGTACTGGGAGCATCTGACAAAGACAGTTTGATTTGACTTGGAGGTACGCAGACCTGCGAGCCAATGCAGCCCCTCATGATGAGTTCAGATTTTTTCATGGCCCTTCACCCCCAGCAACGTTGCCCTTCCCTGAGCTACATTATCCACATTGATAAGGTTGTAGTTGTCAAAAATATTTGTTGTCATCTTTTGGTTGGTTGAGGTCAAATGTCAGTGGTGAAACGTCCTAACTCTGCAACAACGTTTTCTTAGAGTTTACATACTGATTAGGAGGGTTGTTCAAGTGAATCTTCCCTGTCGAAACTGTTCTGACAACTCCGATAGCATGTGAAGGTGACATACACAGCTCATTCGGAAAGTATTCAGACCCCTTCCTTTTTCCACATTTTGTTTAGTTAAAAAAATAAAAAATAATCGCCAATCTACACACAATGCCCCATAATGACAAATTTAGCAAATGTATTAAAAATAAAAACAAATACCTTATTTACATAAGTATTCAGACCCTTTGCTATGAGACAAGAAATTGAGCTCAGGCGCATCCTGTTCCATTGATCATCCTTGAGGTGTTTCTACAAACTTGATTGGAGTCAATTGATTGGACAGGATTTGGAAAGGCACACACCTGTTTATACAAGGTCCCACAGTTGACAGTTCATGTCAGAGCAAACACCAAGCCATCAGGTCAAAGGAATTGTCCATACAGCTCCGAGACAGGATTGTGTTGAGGCACAGATCTGGGAAAGGGTACCAAATCATTTCTACAGCATTGAAGGTCCTCAAGAACACATCATTCTTAAATGGAAGAAGTTTGGAACCACCAAGACTTTTCCTAAAGCTGGTTGCATGGCCAAACTGAGCAATCGGGGGAGAAGGGCCTTGGTCAGGGAGGTGACCAAGAACCTGATGGTTACTGGGGTGGCAGGTAGCCAAGTGGTCAGAGCGTTTGGCCAGTAACTGAAAGGTTGCAAGATCGAATCCCCGAGCTGACAAGGTAAAAATGTGTCATTCTGACCCTGAACAAGGCAGTTCCTAGGCTGTCATTGTAAATAAGAATTTGTTCTTAACTGTCTTGCCTAGTTAAATAAAGGTTCAATCTGTAGAGATGGGAGAACTTTCCAGAAGGTCAACCACCTCTGCAGCACTACACCAATCAGGCCTTTATGGTAGAGTGGCCAGACGGAAGCCACTCCTCAGTAAAAGGCCTGCCTGGAGTTTGCCAAAAGGCACCTAAAGCACTCAGACCATAAGAAACAAGATTCTCTTGTCTGATGAAACCAAGATTGAACTCTTCGGCTTAATGCCAAGCGTCACGTCTGGAGGAAACCAGGTGCCATTCTTACGGGGAAACATGGTGGTGGCAGCATCATACTGTGGGGATGTTTTATTAGAGGCAGGGATTGGGAGACTAGTCAGAATCGAGGAAAAGATGAATGGAGCAAAGTATAGAGATCCTTGATGAAAAAATAGCTGTGCAGTGACGCTCCCCATCCAACCTGACAGTTTGTAGAGAAGAATGGGAGAAACCTCCCAAATACAGGTGTACCAAGCTTGTAGCGTCATACCCAAGAAGACTCAAGGCTGCAATCGCTGAATACTTACGTAAATGTGAAATTTAAATACATTTGCAAAAAAAACTATACAATTCTGAATTGTATATTGCTTTGTCATTATGGGGTATTGTATGTAGATTGATTGAGGAGATAAAAAACGATGTATCTATTTTAGAATAAGGCTGTAAAGTAGCAACATGTGAAAAACCTAAAGGGTTCTGAATACTTTCCAAATGCACTGTGCAGTACATGGGAGGATGGCTGTGTCTGAGCCATCGCTCCATTGGCTCGGGTGTCAGCCTGGAGTTTATGGGGCATTAAGTGATACCCTAGCAAGGTGAGTAAATACATAGTTGGAAATTGGTCTGCTGTGTGAGGACTATACCACAGGGCTGTCCTGGGCAAGATGTACCCATTGCACCCAGACTGGCTTGTTTAGACATGGCTCTCTGCAAGGCTGTGAACACAACAGGGGATGCTGGAGCAAAGCATCTAGCTGTTTGACAAAATAGTCAATTATTGTGAGCTTCAGAGCTTAGATTATCTGCCACTGACTGCTGTCCAGGGAGGGAAACACTGACTGCTGTCCAGGAAGGGAAACACACTGGCAGCCAGCCTCAAGCACCGAATGCTTCCCAGGAAAAAAACAAGGCAATAGGTGAGTTCTCTGTTATGTGTCCTCATTACATGTGACAACAAGGAAAGTCATAACACAAGGGCAGTGGAAATCAGATGAATTGTCCCATGTGTAATGTCAGGCAACATTGCGTGAAGTGCTCATCTTCCTAGAAAAGTGGTGGTAGTCCAGTTGACAGCCAAGTTCACGAACAGTGTCACAGAGCATATGGTTTCAAAGTCATGCAGTGTACTCCTATTGTAATAAAAAAATATATGGGTTTAAGCAAAAATCTGAAATCTAGTTAATGATCTTAAAATGAAGACATAATATTAACTGAAATGTACACAAATACACCTGTTCATTATGCAATCTTCCAGTTGCAAAACTGGCTAACACTTCAGTTGAAGGGTTTCTCTTGGTTTGTTAAGTGGTCTCTTCTAACATGGCACATGACAGGGAAACGTGTGTACTTTGTTTGTTGTGGTCCTCAGTATAATATGGTCTGTTCCCAGTTTGAAACATTTGATACACCCATACCATGTGCTACTCACACACTGTGTTTACTGCTGTCTCATCGCAGCATTGACCTGTGTCTCAAAAACATTGTTACTGGGTCTTTCTATAAACTAGGGTACCAGTAAGGATTTCCTAGACAGGACAACTTGTTACAGTTAATAAGTCATTGATAATAATCTGCCAATTTTGGTCATGTCATTACATTAAGATGTAAGGGGGGAACATAGCTATATTCAATCAAATTCATGAGAGGATTTAACCTTTTACTGCAGTGATTTAAATCAGGGTCACACAGTGTTTCTTGGTAGTCTTCTACTTTGAAACAGAAGTATACACCACCTCACAGACATGGTTCTGGGCTTAAAAATAGAAGACACCTGTACCATGTCAGATATAGAGTTGAAATGTATTCAATTTTGAGTTTGCATCTCAGTATTACACTTGATATACATCACAGAAGACTGAAATATAACAAAACCGTACTAAATAGAAACACCTGATTTTCTTCAATAATGTTTATTAATTCTGAAAAATATTACCATTCTACCTATGAGGCCACTAGATGGCAATTTGGTAATTTGACTGCAGGAAAGGGGTCTAAAACCTACAGTGACTTATTTAAGAAAGTATTCCAGATTTTCTTGTGTTACAGCCTGAATTTAAAATGGATTACATTTAGATGTTGTGTCACTGGCCTACACTCAATACCCCATAATGACAAATTTTACAAATGAATTCAAAAATAAAAATCTGAAATGTCTTCAGTAAATAAGTACTATATTTAACCCTTTTGTTATGGCCTAAATAAGTTCAGGAGTAAAAACGTGCTTAACAAGTCACATAATAAGTTTCATGGAATCACTCTGTGTGCAATAATAGTGTTTAACATGATTTTTTAATGACTACCACATTTCTGTACTCCACACAAGCAAATTTCTGTAAATTTGAAATTCAAACACAGATTGCAACCACAAGGACCAGGGAGGTTTTCCAACGCCTCACAAAGAAGGGCACCTATCGGTAGATTGGAAAATAAAATAAAATGCAGACATTGAATATCCCTTTGAGCATGGTGACGTTATTAATGAACTTGCACTTTGGATGGTGTATCAATACACTCGGTGACTACAAAGATACAAGCGTCCTTCCTAACTCAGCTGCCGGAGAGGAAGGAAACCGCTCAGGGATTTCACATTGAGGTCATTTCCTGAATGATAATCAAGTGGCGAACAGCTGTTGTGATAGTGGATGCGATATCACAATCAATCAATCGAATGTATTTATAAAGCCCTTCTTAGATCAGCTGATATCTCAAAGTGCTGTACAGAAACCCAGCCTAAAACCCCAAACAGCAAGAAATGCAGGTGTAGAAGCACGGTGGCTAGGAAAAACTCCCTAGAAAGGCCAGAACCTGGGAAGAAACCTAGAGAGGAACCAGGCTATGAGGGGTGGCCAGTCCTCTTCTGGCTGTGCTGGTGGAGATTATAAAAGAACATGGCCAATATGTTCAAATGTTCATAAATGACCAGCATGGTCAAATAATAATAATCACAGTAGTTTTCGAGGGTGCAACAGGTCAGCACCTCAGGAGTAAATGTCAGTTGACTTTTCATAGCCGATCATTGAGAGTATCTCTACCGCTCCTGCTGTCTCTAGGGAGTTGAAAACAGCAGGTCTGGGACATGTAGCACGTCCGGTGAACAGGTCAGGGTTCCATAGCCGCAGGCAGAACAGTTGAAACTGGAGCAGCAGCACAGCCAGATGGACTGGGGACAGCAAGGAGTCATCATGCCAGGTAGTCCTGAGGCATGGTCCTAGGGCTCAGGTCCTCCGAGAGAGGGAAAGAAAGAAAGAGAGAATTAGAGAGAGCATACTTAAATTCACACAGGACACCGGATAAGACCGGAGAAATACTCCAGATAAAACAGACTGACCCTAGCGCCCCGACACATAAACTACTGCAGCATAAATACTGGAGGCTGAGACAGGAGGGGTCAGGAGACACTGTGGCCATTGTTGTTAAATGGAAGAAGTTTGGAACCAGCAAGACTCTTACTAGAGCTGTCCGCCCGGCCAAACTGAACAATCGGGGGAGAAGGGCCTTGATCAGAGAGGTGACCAAGAACTTTTTTATTTTACTAGGCAAGTCAGTTAAGAACAAATTCTTATTTTCAATGACAGCCTAGGAACAGTGGGTTAACTGCCTGTTCAGGGGCAGAACGACAGATTTGTACCTTGTCAGCTCGGGGATTTGAACTTGCAACCTTCCAGTTACTAGTCCAACGCTCTAACCACTAGGCTACCCTGCTGCTGACAGAGGTCCAGAGTTCCTCTGTGGAGATGGGAGAACCTTCCAGAAGGACAACCATTTCTGCAGCACACCACCAAATAAAATCAAATTTGATCTGTTACATGAGCCAGGTGTAGACCTTACCGTGAAATGCTTACTTACAAGTCCAACAATGCTGTTCAAGAAAGAGAGTTAAGAAAATATTTACTAAATTAACTAGTGAAAAAAAAATCTACAAATCTAAAAGTAACACAAGACAATGACATAACAATAACAAGCCTATATACAGAGGGTACCAGTAACCAGTCAATGTGCGGGGGTACATGTTAGTCAAGGTAATTTGTAAAGTGACTATGCATAGATAAAAACGGCGAGTTGCAGTTGTGTAAAACAAAGGGGAGGGGGGTCAATGTAAATAGTCATCTGGGTGGCCATTTGATTAATTGTTCAGCAGTCTTATGGCTTGGTGGGTAGAAGCTGTTAAGGAGCCTTTTGGTCCTAGACTTGGTGCTCCGGTACCACTTGCCATGCGTTAGCAGAGAGAACCGTATAGGTGACTGGAGTCTTACGGTCAGATGCCGAGCAGTTGCCATACCACGCAATGATGCAACCGGTCAGGATGCTCTCGATGGTGCAGCTGTATAACTTTTTGAGGATCTGGGGACCCATGCCAAATCTTTTCAGTCTCCTGAGGGTGAAAAGGTGTTGTCGTGCCCTCTTCACAACTGCCTTGGTGTGTTTGAACCAGGACAGTTCTTTGGTGAAGTGGACACCAGGGAACTTGAATGTTTTGACCTGCTCCACTTCAGCCCCGTCGATGTTAATGGAGCCCGGTTCAGCCTTCCTTTTCCTAGTCCAGTTGTGCTGGGCCACGCAGTTGTGGGTGAACAGGAAGTACAGGAGGAGACTAAGCATGCACTCCTGAAGGACCCCAGTGTTGAGGATCAGCGTGGCAGATGTGTTATTGCCTACCCTTACCACCTGGGGGCGGCCAGTCAGGAAGTCCAGGATCCAGTTGCAGAGGGAGGTGTTTAGTCCCAGGGTCCTTAGCTTAGTGATGAGCTTTGTGGGCACTATGGTGTTGAATGCTGAGCTGTAGTCAATGAACAGGATTCTCACATAGGCCTTTATTGTAGAGTGGCCAGACGGAAGCCAATCCTAAGTAAAATACATATGACAGCCCACTTGGAGTTTGCCAAGAGGCACCTAAAGTACTCTCAGGCCATGAGAAACACAATTCTCTGGTCTGATGAAAACAAGATTGAACTCTTTGGCCTGAATGCCAACCATCACGTCTGGAGGAATCCTGGCGCCATCCCTACGGTGTAGCATGGTGGTGGCAACCTCATGCTGTGGGGATGTTTTTCAGCGACAGGGAATGATGAACGGAGCAAAGTACAGAGAGGACCTCAGAATGGAGCGCAGGTTCCCCTTCCAATAGGACAACACCTGTTTTTGCTTTGTCATTAGGTGTATTGTTTTTAGATTTATGAGGGGGGAAAAAATAATTAATCCATCTTAGAATAAGGCCGTAATGTAACAAAATGTGGAAAAAGTCAAGGGGTCTGTATACTTTCCGAATGCACTGTAAATGTCATAATGTGTAGTTCAAAAGTCAAAACTTATGTCGAATGTGAATCCGGTTCTTATCAACTTACACAAATCCACAAGGATTTTTTAAAGCACGTCAGCCATATCAGTTATATGTTTTTTAAAAAGGCAGTAAATGAGTTTGAATGAACTGATTAGCTGCGATATGAGGCTCCGCTGATAGCCAGGTGTAGCGTTGGAAGGATTCACTCTATGGTGCTGAAGGAAAGCTCTGTTGTTGGGACAGCTTTATGTCGGCCCTAACAGTTTGTGGGCACCGTTTGTCACTGTTATAGTGCAATTAATGTAGGTCTATGGTTTAGTGTTGGGACTTGGCTTTGCTGGCATGCATCTAAAAAAATTGGTTGAGTTTACCCCACCGTGATTTACATGCTTAAGTCACCGCTGCTAATATCCTTAGACCAAATTGATGTTGATCATCTGTTGTTGTCTTCTTGATTTACAGCAGGGTCTCCTTAGATTAATAGAGAACGCATCAGGGTAATGAGTTTACATTTTCTTATGTTTTTGTGCCTCGAATTAGACACAGAATCTACTGTGCCCAACACTATTCCTATTAATTATTCTGGATATATGACAACAATGACAACAAATGACATAGCCTTGTGGGCTTATTCACACCATGATCTGGTAATGATATAACATGACTAATACATTTTGTTTTCCATGTTACACCTGTCATTTTAAACAATACAAGGGGTTTAAAGTAGCCTACTTGAATGTGGAGCTCAGAAATTCAAGTAGGCTCCTTGAAAAGACCTTGTAATTATTGCAGCCAATTTTTAAGTTCTCCTGCTCCCTTATAGTTATCCTTTCATTTAATTTTCGATCCGTTTTTGTGAGCGATGTGAACACTCGTTTGTTTCCCACAAGTTCAATTGTTGAGGTAAAACCATGTGCGGTTATTATGAGGACGACAACATCTAATGTTGGCTTCAACTTTCCATTCATAATTCATATTCTTCCATTACAAAAGGAACCTGGTTTTTGGTTGCTTTCTCATAATAAAAACAGTGATGGTGAGATTCATGCTACCACTATTCATGGCTTTATTATGTGTGCCTACGTCGGCCATATAGGCCACAGAAAAATCATCATGCACGTATCCAATTTATTTACATTTTAGACATTCAACAGACACTCTTATCCAGGGCGACTTCATACATTTTCATACTTTTTTCCCCGTCTGTACTGGTCCCCCTTGGGAATCAAACCCAGAACATTGGCAATGCAAGCACCATGCTCTACCAACTGAGCCACATGGGACATGTTTTAGAATGCAATAATAATTTGAATATCAGTGCATTGGAAAGACCTAAGAAATGCATTATTCTGAAAGTAATAACGGCCTACTTTTATTTTGTATACTTTTTTGGGGGAGGTTCTATATTAGGCCCTATATCTACAATTATATAAATTATACAATTGTATAACATTAAGTGCTTGAAAAAGTCATTTAAAGTCCTGACTTGCCAATGTCTGTATGAACCCTGCTTAAAGGATGTATAGTCCTGTTGTTGTGTAGGTGTTCTGAGACCATTTGCACATATTCCTCTAAGTAGGCCTACACATGTGGAACTGCATAACAGTTTTTGTTGTTGTTTCAACCCATTTTGAAATGTTGATCCCAATTTCACACATTGGCCCCGTTATTTATAGAAAGACCCTACGCCATTATATGGAGAGGGATGGAGTTTGGCACCAGAGCTGTACCATCAGTAAAATGCATGAACACTTCAAATCAAATCAAATTACATTTATTTGTCACATACACATGGTTAGCAGATGTTAATGCGAGTGTAGCTAAATGCTTGTGCTTCTAGTTCCGACAATGCAGTAATAACCAACAAGTAATCTAACTAACAATTCCTAAACTACTGTCTTATACACAGTGTAAGGGGATAAAGAATATGTACATAAGGATATATGAATGAGTGATGGTACAGAGCAGCAAAGACAAGATACAGTAGATACATATGAGATGAGTATGTAAACAAAGTGGCATAGTTAAAGTGGCTAGTGATACATGTATTACATAAGGATGCAGTCGATGATATAGAGTACAGTATATACGTATGCATATGAGATGAATAATGTAGGGTAAGTAACATTATATAAGGTAGCATTGTTTAAAGTGGCTAGTGATATATTTACATCATTTCCCATCAATTCCCATTATTAAAGTGGCTGGAGTTGAGTCAGTGTCAGTGTGTTGGCAGCAGCCACTCAATGTTAGTGGTGGCTGTTTAACAGTCTGATGGCCTTGAGATAGAAGCTGTTTTTCAGTCTCTCGGTCCCAGCTTTGATGCACCTGTACTGACCTCGCCTTCTGGATGATAGCGGGGTGAACAGGCAGTGGCTCGGGTGGTTGATGTCCTTGATGATCTTTATGGCCTTCCTGTAACATCGGGTGGTGTAGGTGTCCTGGAGGGCAGGTAGTTTGCCCCCGGTGATGCGTTGTGCAGACCTCACTACCCTCTGGAGAGCCTTACGGTTGAGGGCGGAGCAGTTGCCGTACCAGGCGGTGATACAGCCCGCCAGGATGCTCTCGATTGTGCATCTGTAGAAGTTTGGTCCTTGGAAGACAATGTGGTGTGACTTATCCCTGTTGGCACTCCAACAGGCACTCAGGGGTCACAGTAACCAATGATAAGGCAAGGTGAGAAGAGGCGGGACAGAGACATGACTTTGATCAGCCTTAACTGTGCTCAATAGCGTAGTCTGATATACCGCGATACCAGATAACATGTGAAATGTGAGAATCTATATCAGTGGTATACACTTTGCAGTGGTGAATGTTTATCAATATACATTTATTCAGATATTTAATTGACCAATAGCAGCATATGAAAGGGCCCAAGCCTTCATTTGGTCCATCCAACCATATAATAACCATTCCCATTGTTTAAAAAAGACTGGTGATCTATCTTGGTTTTTCTTCAGTATTTGATTGTATAGAGATCTAGCTAGACATGAACAAACCAATTACGATACTGAGTCAGTGAGGCCTTAAAACTACATTATGAGATATGTTTAATGACTATCATGGATGGCAAACTCTGAAAGGTCACTTGCTGCCTAAGCTAGAGTACATTTCTCCGACATGGTTGTACTGGTCGCAGAACCCTTTTGACAGAGTTGAACGCAAACTGCTCTTGACAGTAGATGTTAGCTCAAAGTAGCAAAGGCATGAGTGTTCAGAATACCAATGTGAAAGTATCAGATTATCTTATTGAAAGGTAAGGTCATTAGCAATACATCTCATTGAATAACCCAAAATATGTAACACGGCATTAGGATAAAACATGACTTGTATTTTAGGCTTTAATCAAGCTTTAAGCGATATAGAAGGACTTTTTTAAAAGTAATCCCAGTTAGAAGAGTTTCTCTATAATAGTACATTTGCAGTTTCATGTTATTAAATGAGAGAATCAGGGAATCAATGATTTCATGCACTGAAATACATTGGACATCTTTGCCTCAAGGTCATGAAGTATGGAAATGAGTGAGCCAATAATGTCTGCTTCAAGACTGATTGCTTTTATTATATGCATATATTCATTTAACTGAATAGAGTGCATACCCACTGGGCACAGACGTCAGTTCAACATCTACTTATGATTTACATTTGGAGGAGTTGTCAACTTTACTTGAATTCAATGTGAAATCAACAAAACATTTCACCCTGTCATTGGATTTAGACTAAAAGTTGGGTAAAAAAATATTACATTTTCTTACGTTGACGACTTTTAGCAAATCCAGTTTTCGACGTCATCTCACTGAATTTTTTGTTTATTGAAATGAAGTGGAAACAACGTTGATTCAAGCAGTTTTTGTCCTGTCTGTGCAACAATAGACATCTACCATTACAGCATTCAAATCAAACATTAATTTCCCATGGGCCACACTGAAGAAAAGGGCAAAAATAAAACAGATTGTAATTTAATAATAGCATATCTGGCTAGAGATAATTGTCAGATGTGTATACTCAATAGTGTTTGGAAAGTTGACTGATGAATTTCAGAACCTGAAAAATAACTAAGGTTCTAGAGGTTTCGTGTACAGATGTAAGATCTTAATTTGACCAGTTTCTCACATGAAAATAATCCTGCAGCAACAGGAAATGTAAATTATTTGTCGGGGTTGATACATTTTTTGTTAGGGCAAATCAAGCCTGAAAGTGGAAACTACAAACTTTAGGAGCATTTTTAAACCTTGAATACACCAAGTTTGCATTTCCTGCAACAACAGGATGATCAATTTAGATCCTACCTCTTCCATGAATAACTAACACAGCTTTTCAATCTATAGATATGTGTTTGTTTGAAAAGAGTGTCATGAGAAGTTTATAGCACTTCTATGATATACATTTGATATGCTTGCATCACAGATTTCCTCCTGCTTTTAATACATGCTTTTTTTTCAGTGGGATGAAGATAAAGTACATTTGCTTTCATCACAGATGGCTACAGCCTCACAGCCTTTCCTTCTCAATGATGCATTAGCATCTGGCTCCTCCAACACAGACATGATTTAAGCTCCCTTTTATAGCCTCATCCTTCAATAGGATCCATACTACTCCCCTCCCCCCATTTTAGTCCATCATCCAAAATGATTGTCAGGTTCAAAACTGACGTGCGTTTGCCAATCTTTAAAATTGGTCTGCATGTGGCTGTCAGGGCTGGCGTGTGGCACGGATGGGAGCTGGCGTGTGCGCTTTAATGTGGGAACAGCCGATGGGGTGGTCTCTCATGCGTCTCCTCAACAGACGTGAGCAGAGGAGGGACAGATTGATGTGGAACACAGAGATGGGCAGGCAGTGTGTGTTGCGTCCGGGTACTCACAGCTCGTTGGAGAACTCATCCAGCAAAAATCCTGTACATGCTTGCTAAGTGAAGAATACAGCATATCAAAGGATGAAGTGTCTCCCAAAGGTATAGCAATCCACTTTGATTGGGATAACTGAACGTGCTTTACACCAGTGATACATCTTCATCTGTTTAAGGAAAGGGGGGAATCATAACCCTGGAACTGAAATAAGTACATTGAAGGGGTGTATCACGGTAGACTGAAAAGCCATTCATTTGAAATTAAGAGGTGTCCATCTGACAAGAATGCAACGCAATGCAACAGATCCAATTTAATACCAGTCAGCATACAATGGCTTGGGGGTACCGTATAACATTGTTTTCTCTCAGTTTCTTGGTTGGACATATTAAATAGCGTGCCATGGCATTGTTGCAGCCCTTTATTTCTTTACTATTCTATCTAGTTCCTCCACCATACATAGTTAAGTTCTCTCTCTCTCTCTCTCATTGTTAACGTTATATGATTGTGTTGTAAATGATAAATTAAATACATGGAGGGTAATATGGTACAGGCTATATCGTGACAGAGACAATATGTACATCAGAGCTAAATGTTTTTAAGCAATAAGGCATGAGAACACGGGGGTTATTGTGACTAAGGGCTGTTCTTAGGCCTGACGCGAAGTGAAGGGTCAGTGAAACAGCCCTTAAGAGGGTGTTAATCACATTAATTCACATGTTTCGAGGGCCTATTAATTTTATAAAATGTTTGCCAACATCTATAAAAAAAATATGAATGACATGTTTTAATTAAACGTTCATTTTATTTAATCCTTCCACCATACGATATAGAGTGTCACACCCTGCTCTGTGTCAACTGTCTTTGTGCTTGTCTCCACCCTTCACCAAATGTCTCCCATCTTCCCCCATTATCCCCAGTGTATTTATACCTGCGTTTTCTGTATGTCTGTTGCCAGTTCGCCTTGTCCTGTCAAGTCCTACCAGCAAGTTCCTTTGTTTCCTGTGCTCTAGTTTTCGTTTTTCCTAGTGTTCCCAGTTCTGACCTTTCTGCCTGTCCTGACCCTGATCCTGCCTGCCATCCGGTACCTGCCTGACTCTGATTTGGATTACGACTCTTTGCCTGCCTTAACTCACCTTTTGCCTGCCCCTTGTATTTGAATAAACTCTGAGACTCGTACAATCCGCCTCCAGTGTCTGCATCTGGGTCTTAGCCTGAGCCGTGATAAGTTGTTATTTCTGAGATTTGGAAATTGCTAGCCAAAAGGGCTGGTCGTCCATTCGATAGGAATGGTTGCTATCCAAATTACCTGGTCCTCCGTTTTAATCAAAAAAGGTTGTTATCTAGGCAAGCTACTTCTCCTAAATATAACACACTCACTCCTTTGCTAGCTAGCCAACTAAATCTAATAACAAATCACATCAAGCAGCTGAAATTACAGCCATTTCGCTGGATCTATCCATTATAATGATCCTGATAAATGAATTCGCCTGACTCAGAAAAGCTGTCAGTCTCATCACATTCATTCTCTATGACACGGTGGAGATTGCAAAAACCAAAATGCTGGGCTAGTAGCATGGGGAAATAATGTCTAGACTCTTTTTCTCAGGGGAGATGAAGTTTATGAATTGCGTGTGGCTGGGCTGTGGGACAGTGGATGCGCATTGGTAATTCAAATGGAACTGTTAACAGGCATTACCCGGGGAATGTAGTGAATAACTCCCTGCTATCAATCAATCAGAATCCAAACAACCCATTTTATAACGGTTAATACCTTGCTATGGCACCCTTAAACCACTTTTATTCAACATAAATGTTTTCTCTGTCTTATTTTCTCCACAATATGCATAATTGCATGAGTGCTTGTGGCAAGCATTGCTAACTGAGACTGATAACTGGTGGGAATGATGACTGATGGCAGATATTAATAACTCCATATCTCTAACTCTCTCAGCTCCATTTCACCATGGTAACCCTCAATTAGAGCATATTCATATGCTCTTCACAATATTTAGTATGTCATGTAATATTACACTCTTGTCCATCCCTGTGACTCTGCTGTAATGTATTTGAAACACAGGATCTGGCTATCTACCATGGTGAAGTTAAGGAAATACTGTAGTTTTCTCACTGTCTTGGGTGTAAAAGCACCCGCCTCACAATAGAACCTATGATATATATAGAACAGACATTATGAAGGAGACCATCCTTTTTTATCTTGTGTTTATCATAAGATATTATTTTTCCCACCCCATGTTGGTCTACCGTAGATATAATGCCCCAAAACAGATGTTAATAGACAGGAAAATCTATACACATGGTACATAACCCATTGTTCCCCACCTTGGTGTCAGCCACAAACACAAACCCTCATAAATCATCATAATTGTCCTGTATTTGCACTTAATTTTCATTACATTACCATTAGTCTCCATTCGAACGAGGCATTCATCACTGTCATGTCATATCAAGCTGTGCTAGGATGAGAATGCAAATATTTCAGGGAGGGAATGGCAACTTACAACCAACCGCATAACATCTTTATCAGACTCAGTGAATATAAGTCAGAGCCTTAGCAGATGCCATTTCCCTTCCTCATTACTTACACTGTAGAATGGAATGCAATAGTTACAGGTGCAGATATCAACAAAACCGAAAGTTTTACATTAAGCTAAAAGGCCATGGTATTATGGCACTCTCAAAATAAATATGGCACCCTCAAAAGAAAGATGACACTCTCAAAAGAAAGATGGCACTTTCAAAAATAAAGATGACACCCTCAAAAGAAACACCCTCAAAAGAAACACCCTCAAAAGAAAGTTGGCACCCTCAAAAGAAAGATGGCACCCTCAAAACGAAGATGGCATTCTCAAAAGAAAGATGGCACCTTCAAAAGAAAGATGGCACTCTCAAAAGAAAGATGGCACTCTCAGAAGAAGGATGGCACTCTCAAAATAACGATGACACTCAAAAGAAAGATGGCACTTAAACGAAAGATGGCACTCTCAAACAAAAGATGGCACTCTCAAAATAAAGATGGCACTTTAAAAGAAAGATGGCACCCTCAAAAGGAAGATGGCACTCTCAAATGAAAGATGGCACCCTCAAAAGGAAGATGGCACGCTCAAATGAAAGATGGCACCCTCAAAAGAAAGATGGCACTCTCAAAAGAAAGATGGCACTCTCCAAAGAAAGATGTTCCTCTCAAAGAGTAGAAACGAGTATCGAGTGCTGAATCTCGCATGGACAGACACACGTAACATAACTGGTATCGTAGCGACTGTCAACAGACTGTGGAGTGGATACGACAACTAACGAGGAACTTTGTTCCGGTACTCAAATTAGTCTATAATTTGTACCAATCACGATTTCATAAGTGTTTACTTCTAATTTCAGAAGGGAAGGTGACATTTGGCCCATAGACTTAACTTGCAAAGAGACCCCCAGTTTTTCTCTCCCTGACCACTGGTCTAAGAGGACACACTCACTCTCTGGCTGACTCACCACACGGTTAACGTCTTGACTCCAGAGTGATGTTCAAGCAGAAATTTTGATGTTGTGGCCTACTTTTTAGCTACACAACTCAGATCTGAAATAATTATCTTCAAAAACAAACCCACAGACTCTACATACTGTATGTTGGTCCTCATTTATCTTTGACAAATTGCAATCTCTCTCTCTCTCTCTCTCTCTCTCTCTCACTCTCTTCCTCTTTCTTTTATTTCTCTCTGTCACGTCCTGTTGTGCTCTGTCTGTCTGTCTGTCTGTCTCCCCCCCTTCCATCTCTCTCTCTCTCTCTCTCTCTCTCTCTCTCTCTCTCTCTCTCTCTCTCTCTCTCTCTCCATTCCTAAGAAAATGTGATGTAAGACAATATAGACTTCACTCAGTAAAGGTCTTCTGTGTTGGTTTATGGTAATGTTTATAGGACACATGTCACAAACTGTTTGCACTGTGTGTGCTCAACTATCAGAATTACCCCGGACATGTATGAGCACAGCTAGCTGCCTGTACCACTGACCTACCCACGGGTCTCGATGCTTGTCATGCCACCACCGCCACATGCCTGAGGATGCCACCACACCTCCCCAAGGATCAGTCACATATGCAGTGGATGGCCTCGGGTGACAAGCTGTCGTAGACCCAACACTTACACATGCTGAACACACTCCGCTTGGAGAGAAAAAACAAAAACAGAATGGGATTGTGTGGAATGAGAGGAAGGCAAACAGGAAGAGAGGATACATTTGACAAATTAAATATGATTGGTGCATTATGCTATTTGAGGATCTGTGAGGGGACAAACACTAGCGGGGCAAATGTCTTGAAGGCAATTAAAAGAGAGAGGCATGAGATAGAGAAAGATATTTTGGTCTTTGATTGACAAGACCCTATACAGCAGTTGAAGCCAACTGGCTCACATGGAAGGATTATTATTGAGGGTAGAATAAGACTAAGATATGCCTCATTTTTTACATCAAAGAAGAAAGAGGAAAGTTCAACCGAGCACAGGCCAGTTCCACCTGGCCTCAAGGAGCCTGTGGATTATTGGGACATTGGGATGCAGCAGTAACACCTGGTTTTACCATCACAGTCATTAAAATTCCCTCCTACAGGCCGAGAGAGTCTCATGGCACCTGCCAGACACAGGGTCATGTCATCCCTGTCATAAACTTGCAGTCAGAAATGTACAGGGAGGAATATACACCTTCAAAAGAGTAAGGTTCATGGCATATTTCTCTTTCTACATTCTTAGAAAAAAAAGGTTATTTGGCTGTCCCCATAGGAGAACCCTTTGAAGAACCCTTTTTGGTTGCATGTAGAACCCTTTTGGTTCCGGGTTTCAAGTTTCAAGTTTATAATGTTACGTGCACAAGTACTTGCAGGTACAATCCTTTTCGGTTTCGTGTAGAACCCTTTCTACAGAGGGTTCTACATAGAACCCAAAAGGTATATACCTAGAACCAAAACGGCTTCTACATGGAACCAAAAACGGTTATCCTATGGGGACAGTCGAAGAACCCTTTTGGAACGCTTTTTTTCTACGAGTGTAGACTTTCTGTCTGTTTTTAGATCTCACTCTATCTGTGTATATCTCTGTGTTATCTTCTAAAAATATCTTATCTGTAAAAAAGAAAAACGTTCTACTCAGGCGTTAAATTAAGTTGTTGTCAACTTTACTTGGAAGATATTTGGTTCTTAGATAAGACGTTCATTTTGGTCCAAACTCCCATGTAAAATGAATAGGCAGCTATAACTGGCTTGTCTAATATTAAACAAAAGTATATTGCTCCACCATTCATTGGACCATCCATTTGTGAGGGATCAAGTCTAAAAGCAGACTCCAGGCAGAATATAGTGCACCCCTTGACCTTTTCCACATTTTGTTACGTTGCAGCCTTATTCTGAAATTTATTAAATAAAAAAATTTCCACATCAATCTACACACAATACTCCATCATGACAATGCACATGTTTTGCAAATGTATTAAAACAAAAAAACAGATACCTTATTTACTTATTTAGGTTTTCAGACCCTTTGCTATGAGACTTGAAATTGAGCTCATGTGCATCCTGTTTCCATTGATCATCCAGTCCACCTGTGGTAAATTCAATTGATTTGACATGATTTGAAAAGGCACACACCTGTCTATATAAGGTCCCACATTTGACAGTACAAGTCAGAGCAAAAACCAAACCATGAGGTGAAAGGAATTGTCCGTAGAACTCCGAGACAGGATTGTGTTGAGGCACAGATCTGGGGAAGGGTACCAAAAAGTGTCTGCAGCATTGTAGGTCCCCAAGAACTCCATTCTTAAAAGGAAGAAGTCTGGAACCACAAAGACTCTTCCTAGAACTGGCCGCCCGGAACAAACTGAGCAATCGGGAGAGAAGGGCCTTGGTCAGGGAGGTGACCAAGAACCAGATGGTCACTCTGACAGAGCTCCAGAGTTCCTCCATGGAGATGGGAAAAGCTTCCAGAAGGACAACCATCTCTGCACCACTCCACCCATCAGGCCTTTATGGTAGAGTGGCCAGACGGAAGCCACTCCTCAGTAAAAGGCACATGACAGCCCGCTTTGAGTTTGCCAAAAGGCATCTAAAGGACTCTCAGACCATGAAACAAGATTCTTTGGTCTCATGAAACCAAGATTGAACTCTTTAGCCTGAATGCCAAGCATCATGTCTGGAGGAAACCTCGCACCAACCCTACGGCGAAGCATGGTGGTGGCATTTTCAGTGGCAGGGACTGGGAGACTAGTCAGGATCGAGGGAAAGATTAATGGAGCAAAGTATAGATAGATTCTTGATGAAAACCTGCTCCAGAGCGCTCAGGACCTCAGACTGGGGCAAAGGTTCACCTTCCAATAGAATAACGACCCTAACGACACCAAGACAACGCAGGAATGGCTTCAGGACAAATGTCTAAATCCTTGAGTGGCCGAGCCAGAGCTGGACTTGAACCTGATCTAACATCTCTGGAGAGACCTGAAAATATTTGTGTAGCGACGCTCCCCATCCAACCTGACAGAGCTTGAGAGGATCTGCAGAGAAGAGTGGGAGAAACTCCCCAAATACAGGTGTACAAAGCTTGTTGCGTCATACCCAAGATTCAAGGCTGTAATCGCTGACAAAGGTGCTTCAACAAAGTACTGAGTAAAGTGTCTGAATACTTACGTAAATGTGATATTTCTTTAGTTCTGTACTTTTAATACTTTTTTAAAAAACGTGTTTTTCTTTGTCATTATGGGTTATTGTGTGTTGATTGATGAGGGGAAAAAAACTATTTAATAATTTTACAATAAAGCTGTAACGTAACAAAATGTGGAAAAAGTCAAGTGGTCTGAATACTTTCCGAATGCACTTTTTGCCACAGTTATTCATTCTGCCAGACCCAAAATTGAAGTCACCTCAATTGAAGAAAGATGGGCCATTATAAGTGAACCTCTCCCCACAGGCTAAATTCTTTATTTATTTTCATTCTTCAAAGCGTTGAGCTGGACCTGTCGTAAAACCTCTAATCTTAAAAATGCCCTCTCTTATCAGTCCCTTGTGAGCTTTTTTCAATAGATCTATCTTTTTCAGAATAATTCAATGACAGGCACATCAGATAGACCCTGGGCTATTTTGGTTTTGTTTGACATTTTATTAAAGGTGATAAGTTGTCCTATAATTTTTAAGTGAAAAATGTATGTCTGCCTCTAAATCAAAAGTACACATTGCAACAACACAAAAATGAATTAAGTTTGCCATACAATTAAATGCTCAGGTGTATTTTGCTTTCTTATATTCTTCCTGGTGGATGGGAAAATGTCAGTAAATCCAGGAAAAGAAGCTAGCACCAAGAGACAGAAAGAAAATAGTGGACCTCCATATTTGTCCGTCTGGTAGATGGTACCAGATAACCTGCTGATGCTTCTGGGAGACATATAGAAATAATGGAACAACCATGTAGGTCTCCAGAGGAGGTCCAGGGGGAAAAAGCAACAAAAGATCCCACTGATTAGCTATGAGGAGTAGTTTAAATTGAAATTGATCAACTACAGCAGCTAAGCAGCTATATATCTGAAATCAGGATGAAACACTAGCAGGAAATACAGCATGTCCAGGGTTTCCTGAAGTCTTTGCAATTCCTACCGAACTTCAATAGTTTATCGTTGCTCAAGGGACAGGGGGAGAAGGAAAATCTCTAAGTATAATCGATTTCATTGACAAATATGAAAAAAAAGACAATGGGAATGCTGGTCATCAATGAATGTTTGAATATCTTGAAGAACGATCTAGCCTTAATGGCCAAGCACTATTTCCACCCGGCACAACCAGAAAACGATTGGTCACCCTTCAGAGTCTTGTTCTCCTCTAGGTTTCTTCCTTGGTTCCTGCCTTTCCAGGGAGTTTTTTCTAGCCACAGTGCTTCTACATCTGCATTGCTTGCTGTTTGGGGTTTTAGGCTGGGTTTCTGTATAAGCACATTGTGACATCTTCTGATGTAAAAAAGGGCTTTATATAGATATATGGGATAGGTAATACAATAAGGTATAATGCAATACTGCATTTTCCTATGAAACATATGTAATTCACGATTTACCATGTCAACAAATTATACATCACACCTATTACAACTGTGAGGAATTGAGCTATAAACACAGGGGGGAAAAAGGAAAGGAAAAAAGTATTGCATAAAAATAGACCATTAGCACTGTGTCTGCTTGCACCTCTATGACCCCTGATGAGGCCTATCAGAACAAGGTAAATGGGTCGTTCCATGAAATTAATGCCTTTTGCATCCCATTGATATTTTAAGTAGAAATTGTGCACTGGTATTGCATTTTAAAAGCCTGTTATATTAAATTAATTGCCCTTTAATATAGACCACATGAGAATTCAATAAATCCTTTTAATATGAATAACGGCTTGCTGAAGTGCCAAAATGTAGCATTTTGACGTGTCCCTCCATCAACCCTGTATCACTTCTAGGACCATTTCAACCCACTTAATACAAAAATGGCTCCAAGTTTCACTATCATTATAAAGCCTTAGTTATTTTTTGTTTTGAAAAAGTCATTTCTGAAGATTATTATTGGTTTTATGTGATTAGGGATTCATTTACATCTGTCCCTCGTTTTAAGGTCAACCCTGTTACGTGAACTGAACTCTCGTTTTAATATGGTGAAACTATACCTTTTTTAATATTTTTTTTCGAAAGAAACATTGAAGATCAAATTGTCAAATCATAGTGTAAAAGCAGGTGAGCTGGTTCTACTCTTATTGGCAAATTCCTGGTGTTTCTGGTGGAAAACTGAGTGGGTCAAGCATGACACATCAACCATGTTACCCATAGATGGACAAGCTAGAAGTGTTTTAGCAATTTAATTTTGTTTTGTGAAACTTGCATTCAATTGCCACTCCCTCTTGCATACAACACGCTTCCATTCCCCCTGTCACGAGTGGTTTCACAGCTGATTTAAGGTGAAATGGTCGGTCAACCATATTCATTTATTTGGCACTTAATAAGCACTTACTATAGTATTTTTCTTTATTTTACTTCTTGAGATAGGAAAATGTGTTTTTTATGAAGTTGAACATGTGGTCTTTATGACAGAATGTTAAGATTATGTGAAATCAAACGTTGTTTTTTTACCAAGTACCACTTCTAAAAAGGAACTGAATTGGTGGAGCGACCCACATAGCTAATTCATATTTCATATTCAAAGTCTTACCCTCGAGATGACTAAGCCCAATGCATGATGAGAGAAGTCAGAGGTCAGGAGCAGAAGCCAGAGTATTGTTATGGTCGTAAAATGAAAAATCAAACTAAATATGGCATATCATTTCTTTACCACAGAGGCTTCCGATTGAATGAATAATGAAATAGAAGCTATTAGGAAGAGAGTTTAGTTTATGTCATGTTTGACACTGCTTGTGTTTATGTCAACTTGAGAACACAGCGTCATTTGTTCAAGTGTTTCTTTTGTCTAAGTGACTGGTACAATTATTTATTGATTGGGCTACTGAGTGGTGCAGTGGTCTAAGGCACTGCATCTCAGTGCTAGAGGTGTCACTACAGACCCTGGTTCGATTCCAGGCTGTACCACAACTGGCTGTGATTGGGAGTCCAATAGGGTGGTGCACACCTGGCCCAGCGTCATTAGGGTTATTATTGACAGCCTCAAGCGGAATATTTCAAGAGAGCTGTGAAATTTAAACAACTCTTTAACCTGTGATGCACCAACTTGGTTGCCTTGTCAACATCCAATACTAAATGACTCTGCATAGAAGGCATAGCAAATGGATTCCAACCTCTCAAGCTCTTTAAGTCCATTTAAGGACAATTCGCATTTTCCATTTCAACCGTAACATAGAGCAATCATCTTTATTTATGCCCTAGTTGTGTTCTGCCTGCAAAGAGCAGCAGCAGATTTCACAGCTTTTGGAGGGGGCATTATCAGCTCCCTTGTGAAATATGACCTTGTTTATTTTAGTATCTGTATAAAATCAATTTCAGATCCCTCTGTCATTTTGTCCTGGGCAAACTGTCAAGGAAGATATGTTGTATTATTCCCAGAGCCGACACAGTGATTCAGGGACAATAAAAAGACAATGATGTCCCATTTTTGGCACAACATTTTTATTGAGATCCCTTGTCCTTAAGATATTGCCAATAATACCAGGAAGACATTTATTGTTGTTCCATTAATCCATTCATAAGTGTATAACCCTTATATATAGAAAAGGGACTGGTGTAATTTGAAAGTCTGTTTCTAGGGGATGCTTCAGGAGCTCCTAAAACATCCATTCTTATCCCCACATGAGCCATGGGCAATAGCACTGTGACAATAGTAAACTAAAGTATGAATGATTTCTTTGCTGTTGTTGCTTTAAAAATAATACTTAGCCTCTTGGTTCCATGGGCAAAAGCCATGGGACATGTTATTTACAAAAGCCCAAAACGGAGATTTATTCTGGATTGAGAAAGGCAGTGACTCACAAGGGTGTGTATTTATCCAGCCTGTTCTCTCACCAGGGGTGTAACGGTAGATTGATTCATTGTTGGTCTTTATGCATCCTATCTGTACGTTTGGTGACGCTGCCCACTAAAGCATTAGTGAGTGGAAACATGTCAAGAGTCAAAACAGACAAAGGGTGCTTGGGTGTGGATGGGGGCGTAACGCACAAGACTCGTAATGCGTGAGTGGCAGTGGGTTAAATCCAGGCATTATTTTATAACCTTTACCCAACCCTTATCTTAACCACTCACTAGCATGCATGAATGTAACCTTACCCAACCCTTACCTTAACCACTCACTAGCATGCATGAATGTAACCTTACACTAACCCTTACCTTAACCACTCACTAGCATGCATGAATGTAACCTTACACTAACCCTTACCTTAACCACTCACTAGCATGCATGAATGTAACCTTACACTAACCCTTACCTTAACCACTCACTAGCATGCATGAATGTAACCTTACACTAACCCTTACCTTAACCACTCACTAGCATGCATGAATGTAACCTTACCGAACCCTTACCTTAACCACTCACTAGCATGCATGAATGTAACCTTACACTAACCCTTACCTTAACCACTCACTAGCATGCATGAATGTAACCTTACACTAACCCTTACCTTAACCACTCACTAGCATGCATGAATGTAACCTTACCTTAACCACTCACTAGCATGCATGAATGTAACCTTACACTAACCCTTACCTTAACCACTCACTAGCATGCATGAATGTAACCTTACCCAACCCTTACCTTAACCACTCACTAGCATGCATGAATGTAACCTTACACTAACCCTTACCTTAACCACTCACTAGCATGCATGAATGTAACCTTACACTAACCCTTACCTTAACCACTCACTAGCATGCATGAATGTAACCTTACCGAACCCTTACCTTAACCACTCACTAGCATGCATGAATGTAACCTTACACTAACCCTTACCTTAACCACTCACTAGCATGCATGAATGTAACCTTACACTAACCCTTACCTTAACCACTCACTAGCATGCATGAATGTAAACTTACCCAACCCTTACCTTAACCACTCACTAGCATGCATGAATGTAACCTTACACTAACCCTTATCTTATAAGTCCAACACAGCCTTTTTTAAAATCTCAATATCAAATAATTTCTGGATAACAATTAAGTACCTTACCAGTTCTCTTTTTTTCAATTAAAAGGGTCAAAAAGAAATAAAAATAGCTTCTTAGCAAATAGCAATTTCTCAAGCAATAATTTAGCTAGGACTGTCTGGGAGTGGTCTGAGTTGGGAGGGAAAAACAGAAAACTAGCTGTTATTGGCAGAGAGGTTTGGAGGTCATGTTCTTATTGGTCTATTAACTTATTTACCCAAAACTCTATCCCACAACAGGCTGAAATGTCAAGAACCGTCCAGAAGGACAACCATCTCTGCAGCAGTCCACCAACCAGGCCTTTTCTGGTAGAGTGGCCAGACGGAATCCACTCCTCAGTAAAAGGCACATGACAGCCTGCTTGGAGTTTGCCAAAAGGCACCTAAAGAATCTCAGACCATTATAAATAAGATTCTCTGGTCTGATGAAACCAAGATTGAAGTCTTTGGCCGGAATGTCAACCGTCACGTCTGGTGGTGGCAGCATCATGCTGTGGGGAAGTTTATCAGCGACAGGGACTTTAAGACTAGTCAGGATGAGGCAAAGATGAACGGAGCAAAGTACAGAGAAAACTAAAACTTTACTTTGACGGTCCCTTGAACGTGTATGGAAACAGAATATAAACGTGGGTGGCGAGATACTCTCAGAGGGGCATAATGCAGATGTCAACCTGCAGATCCTAATAGGGAGTAGCAGTGGCACCCTTTGTGCTCAGCTGCATTGTTGTCTTGCCAATCCTGCAATCTGAAAACTGTCACACGAGGGACAGAGCATTCCTGGCGGGCTAGCTGCCAGGGTTAATCTGCCCAACTCTGCCATGTCAAACCCTTAGGAGCTGCACACAAGATTGTCCCTATTGTCCAGGGTTCAGTACCATGGCAAATTCAGTCTAATGGAATCCTTGGATAAAAAATTGGATCTGACTAGAAGATGGGTTTGGAGGAAATATTGATAATCACTTTTGTTTTCTCACCTAGCAAAGGTAGGACCCAGTGAATCACATTTCCTATTATGGTTTCCACATGGCTCCATTATCAGTGGACAGCTTGTGATAGGATATGCTTCTGCGCTTTAAATCACTACGGCTCTTTTTTTTCATTCTGTCAGGCCAGGCGTCTAGCTGCATGACATCCGAGCTGTAAGGCTTGGCGACACCTGTTCACTTCCTTGGTTGCGGGTGCATGACGTAAACATCTCAGGAGTTGCTGCTTGGAAGCAGCGATGCCTTCCTCACTCTTCTGCAGACTGTGTGCCTGTGCTCATCTGACTATGGTTTCCAATGCCATATTTCTCAGAGGGTTATTTCTGAATACAAAATGTGGTCATTTTGAAAAGACAGATTGCAACAAATAATCGTTTTCAGCTATTAATTTTCGAACCGATTTGGAAATGACATTGATGCAGTGTAAATGTGCTAATGTAATGCACTCCGCATATTACTCGTGGTCAGAGGAGGGGGTCAGGAAAGGCAGATTTATTATAGCCATCATCCTTCGTTAGGACCTGAGTGTAAATATCACAAGATATTTATGTCATTGCATCTAAAAATTCCAACAGAGCTAAATGTAATACAACCCTGTTGTCAAAGTCATTCAGGGGATCTGTATTCTGAAGGCTCATCTACCATTCAATTCTACGAGTGGTATTGATTTGCAATCAACAGATAAGGTTGCCTGTGAGAAAAAATACTTTAACTTCTATAATTAAATCAGATGAATGCATGCTATTAAACAGCAAAAAACAGCTAAGCAAGCTAGAACCGATATGAGCTGATCATCTCTAATGTATGCTAGATGAGTCAGATAGTTAGCTGGTCTATGCTGTCTAAACAAGCGAACTGGTCTTTACTTGATTAGAATTTGTTCTGCTACTGACAGAGGTGAACTGCAGTTGCCCCTTCCCCTGTCCCTGACTGTGAGACAACACATTCTAGCAATTCCAAATGAACCCACTGGCGGTATTCAAACTCACTGCCCGGCGCAGATGGAAGGCTCATGCATGCGACGAGGACAAATGCAGCAATGCACTGCAGCGCTCACAGCAGCAGAATGGATTAGGTGTGGACTAAGTTCATGAGAAATAGTCTAGTTTAATAGTCAGTTCAATGTATTTAAAGTTACAAGAGAAAACATATATTTTTTAAATGCAAAGTAATTTGTGAAAAAAACGGCATTAAACAAAAGAGTACTTTTTTCATAGGAGGGCAGTTAGTGGACATTGTAAATTGGGATGTACATTGGACAGTGCAGCTAGATTAACAATAATGTAAGCTTTCTACCCATATAAGATACGTCTGTGTCCTGGGAAATGTTCTTGTTACTTACAACGTCATGCTAATCACATTAGTGCACGTTAGCTCAACCGTCCCCGTGGGGGAGACACCGATCCCGTAGAGGTTTTAATCAATTTTAGAATACGTAACAAAATGTAACGTAACAAAATGTGGAAAAAAGGGAAGGGGTCTGAATACTTTGCGAATGATCTGTATGTGCAGGATACATCGTCCGGTGAAATGCTTACTTGCAGGTTCCTTTTGACAATGCATCAACAATAAGAAATAGTAAAAAATACGAATAAAAACTCCCTAGTTGAGGCCTACCTGCTCTCTAGCCAGATATCAAGCCAGAATATTGCAAGACGGATGATATCTCTGCAGTATGTACTGTAAATCCTGACAAATAAAGTGTTTACCAGGGTTTCACAATGTCCTCAGAGATGTATTTTGCCACACATACACCATAACCATCAAAACGCACAACTGATTTCCTGATAGTGTTTCCTTACCTAATGCTGATCGAAATCTCTTCAGCCAGTGTTTATAATTGTTGTAATCTCTTTGAAGAGACGGCAGCTGAGCTCATCACGTCTGATGAATGGATAGCACAGCTGCTTTCTTATACATTCCCAAGCTGTGGATATTTATTTCCATAAAAGAAAATGATACAATTGCAACAAAATAATGTCTGAAAGTAATGCCTGTGTCAGGTTCATGAGAAATTATCTAGTTTGATAGTCAATTCATTGTATTTAAAGTTACAAGATATATATATTATTATTATTATTTATTTATTTTTAAATGGCATTTATCAAAAGGGTCGTTTTTTCATAGGAGGGCGAACGCAGGTATGCTCTACCACCAGATCATCCAAACAGTCTGCATCCTTATGGGAATATTAGCAAATCTATTTGGGGAGTTTCTGCAAGGATGGAGATCCTTTTAGAATTATCAGTGCTGCTCTAAAGCTCACTTCAAATATGATGATCAAATACAATGATTTACTCAGGGTGCTTTTTAATGAATCATGCTAGTGCACATGTAATGCATATTTAATTGAACAAAGCTTTTGTGTAGGATTTTAAGATGTCTAAAGAGTGGATGATCTAAAAAATGTAGTTCAATGCAATACCCCCTCTGTAGGGGAGTCATTGATTTTAACCAGGGCTTGGTGTGCTATTTCCCTGAACAATTGCTCGCTTCTGCATAACACCGATAGGGAATGCTTGAAAGGGTAAAAGTCCTTCCCCCCCAGATCCGTTCAAGGTAACCTGAACCAGTCTGTCAATGGAGTTCCTTTTGAATGATGTGCATTGAGATGTTTATCCTTCTGACATTGGGACCTTTAACTGTTCAGAGCCAAACTCATCTTGGATATAAAATAAAAAAATACATTTTATTGGTAAATCATTGTAAGTAAGAAAAAGAAGGGAATGTTCTGTGAAGAGAGATATTGTGCTTCGGTGGATATATAATATTGTTTCCTATTTAAATTCATATTCATAGCCAAGCTGTAATAAATCAAAAATAATATGATTTTCTCTAAATCAGTGCAGTGATTCTAGTTCTGCCTCATAAAGAGCGCTAATGCTGCAGAGTATTGAAAGTAGGACTGAATTTTCTTTGACTACAGACCCACAAGCAACGAGCAAGGGCACGTTGGCCAAGGAATCTAACACATAAAGTAGTCACATGAATGATACAAAGGGGAACAAGAAATGGTCATGTAATTTACAGGGTGGCCCAGTATATCACACAGGAATGGAGACTCCAGGGCATGACAAGTTTTTCCAAAATCACGAGTCACTTTCCTGTAAAGAATGGAGGCCTTCTATCACTTGTCTCTGACATGCTGCCCACACAGCTTGCCATTGTCTTCCATTTGGCCTCCTGGAAGCTGGAAAATACACAATTAAGTCCAACTGCATACTCCCGTGAATTTCAACCGTTCCCCTTCCTGCCTATCGATGCCACAGCATTTCCACATGACTTCTCCGCTTGATTAGGAGTCAATGAAAAGCAATGAACTCTGGGAATTCCAATCGCTTTCCCACCAAACAGCCCCACAATTTACATGCTGGCATCATTTTTTTTTGTTAAAGGGAAATGCTTAACGTACTTACCGTTCCTACTTACCAATGAATTTTGAATAAAAATGTTGACAACAAATCTTTCTCCTCTTTGGATTTATACTTGAAGAGTATGCCTATTACAGCATCCCAATACAACACCACTGACCACAGCAACAGGTTTGGATGTCAGTTGGTTAAGGCTTAGGCGTTTCATAAAACGCCCCAGGGTAGCAAAACTCATCAGCACTCCCACTCTGAGACGTTTTGAGAATACTGGCCCTGCTCAGGCAGCCTAACAATTGTGTCAGACCATGTTGCTTGCTTGGGGTATACAAACACAGCTCTTAAAGCACTTCTCTGAGTAAACAATGACTTAATGGCCAAACAAAGTATTTCCTCATTGGCCAAGTTTTTTTATTTTTTTTATCTTTCTGCAGAACCAAAAGCACTGGGAAACATTTTTTGAGCAAACATTGAGTTTTTGCTAACACAAAAGGCAATCATTACAGAGCTATTTTGCTACTTGTATCCTGCAGCTACTAAGCACTACTTTGTAAATGTCACTGTACGGTAGCTCTGCTTACAGATCTGTGCTTCTGGTGGAGGAAGGGATTTAGTACTTACTGATCATCTAATGTATCTGAAAACATCTCTAGGTTGGAGTTAAGGCCAGACAGGAAGTGGGGTTCTCTGTATAACACACCAGACATCTTCAAATGCCTCAGGGCTTTACCCCTTCTAGTTTGTGTGAACTCCAGCATTTTGGTATGTTTCAGGGCTCCCCTGGTGTGTTGGTTGCCACCTCTCTCTTAGCTCTCTTGCCTCCAGGTTCTCCTAGTTTCAGTTTCAAGTTTCATTAGTTGTACAGTGCATTCGGAAAGTATTCAGACCCCATTCACTTTTTGCATATTTTGCTACGTTTCAGCCTTATTCTCTAATTGATTACATTTAATGGAGAGAAAATAGCTGTGCAGCGACGCTCCCCATCCAACCTGACAGAGCTTGAGAGGATCTGCAGAGAAGAAAGGGAGAAACTACCCAAATACAGGTGTGCCAAGCTTGTAGCGTCATACACAAGAAGACTCGAGGCTGTAATCGCTGCCAAAGGTGCTTCAACAAAGTACTGAGTAAAGCGTCTGAATTCTAACGTAAATAAAGTATTTCTATTTTTTTTTTTATTCTACATTTGCAAAAAAATTCTAAAAACTTGTTTTCGCTTTGTCATTATGGGGTATTGTGTGTAGATGTTTTATTTAATACATTTTAGAATAAGGATTTAACATAACAAAATATGGAAAAAGTGAAGGGGTCTGAATACTTTCCGAAGGAACTGTATGTGAGGGATACGCATGGTATACATCATCCGATGAAATGCTTACCTCCAGGTTCCTTTCGACAATGCATCAACAATAAGAAATACAAATAAAAACTCCCTAGTTGAGGCCTATCTGTTCTCTAGTCAGACCTCGAGACGGATGATATCTCTGCAGTATGTACTGTAAATCCTGACAAATAAAGTGTTTACCAGGGTTTCTCGATGTCCTCAGAGATGTATTTTGCCACACATACACCATAACCATCAAAACGCACAACTGATTTCCTGATAGTGTTTCCTTACCTAATGCTGATCAAAATCTCTTCAGCCAGTGTTAATAATTGTTGTAATCTCTTTGAAGAGACTGCAGCTGAGCTCATCACGTCTGATGAATGGATAGCACAGCTGGTTTCTTATACATTCCCAAAATGTGGATATTTATTTCCATAAAAGAAAATGATACAATTGCAACAAAATAATGTCTGAAAGTAATGCCTGTGTCAAGAGCAGAGTAATAAAATATCAGGGCTAACAACCACAGAGACAGGCCAAAAGACAATCATTTATTAGGAACTTTTACAACAATGGCAATACACGGTACCACTACGGCCCGATTAGAAATTAATAAAAATTTTCGGATTTAGGGCTATAGGTTAACTATGAGCACCGGGGAAACTAACACAGCAGTTGATCCACTTACGAGAGCAGTGGCCAATGTTCGTTCGACTCTTTCTGAGCAGGGTTAGTTTGTTCGGCTCTACCTGAACAGGGTTCAACTCTTCCTCCCTTTCAGGGTTCGTTAGTCGATGGCTTGTTCAGTTGTCGATGGCAGGTCACAGGCAGTCCCTCGCTCCGCAATGCTAGGTGTTAGCATTGGGTATAGTAAAAAAAATTATGGACTTATATATGGAGATAGTTTAGTGCCAAAACTAAGGGGTTAAATACAGTGTCTTCGTAAAGTATTCAGACTCGTTGACTTTTTCCACATTTTGTTACGTTACAGCCTTATTCTAAAATGTATTCAATCGTTTTTTTCCTCTCATCAATCTCCACACAATACCCCATAATGATGAAGCAAAAACACATTTTTTGACATTTTTGCTAATTTATTACAAATAAAAAACTGAAATATCACATTTACGTAAGTATTCAGACCCTTTACTCAGTACTTTGTTGAAGCACATTTGGCAGCGATTACAGCATTGATTCTTTTTGGGAATGACGCTACAAGCTTGGCACACCTGTATTTTGGGAGTTTCTCCCATTCTTCTCTGCAGATCCTCTCAAGCTCTGTCAGGTTGGAGGGGAAGCATCGCTACACATCTCATTTCTGATCTCAGGGCCACTCAAGGACATTCAGAGACTTGTCCTGAAGCCACTCCTGCTTTGTCTTGGCTGTGTGCTTAGGGTTGTTGTCCTGTTGGAAGGTGAACCTTTGCCCCAAGTCTGAGGTCTTGAGTGCTCTGGAGCAGGTTTTTTTCAGGATCTCTGTATTTTGCTCTGTTCATCTTTGCCTTGATCCTGACTAGTCTCCCAGTCCCTGCTGCTGAAAAACATCCCCACAGCATGATGCTGCCAACAGCACCATGCTTCACTGTAGACATGGTATTGAGCGGTGCCTGGTTTCCTCCAGACTTGACACTTGGCATTCAGGCCAAGGAGTTCAATCTTGGTTTCATCAGACCAGAGAATCTTGTTTCTCATGGTCTGAGAGTCCTTTAGGTGTCTTTTGACAAGCTGGATGTCATGTGCCTTTTACTGAGGAGTGGATTCCGTCTGGCCGCTCTACCATAAAGGCCTGATTGGCGAAGTGCTGCAGAAATGGTTGTCCTTCTGAAAGGTTCTCCCATCTCCACAGAGGAACTCTAAAGCTCTGTCAGAGTAACCATCAGGTTCTTGGTCACCTCCTGACCAAGGCCCTTCTCCCCCGATTGCTCAGTTTGGTCGGGTGGCCAGCTCTAGGAAGAGTCTTGGTGGTCCAAACACCTTCCATTTAAGAATGATGGCGACCATTGCTTCTTGGGGACCTTCAATGCTGCAGAAATGTTTTGCCTCGACACAATCCTGTCTCTGAACTCTATGGACAATTCCTTCGTCCTCATGGCTTGGTTTTTGCTCTGACATGTACTGTCAACTGTGGGACCTTATGTAGACAGGTGCATGCCTATCCAAATCATGTCCAATCAATTGAATTTACCACAGCTGGACTCCAAGTTGTAGAAACATCTCAAGGATGATCAATGGAACAGGATGCACCTGAGCTCAATTTCAAGTCTCATAGAAAATGGGCTGAATACTTATGTAAAAAAGTTATTTGTGTTTTATTTGTAATACATTTACAAAACTTTCTAAAAACGTTTTTTGCTTCGTCATTATGGGGTTTTGTGTGTAGTTTGCGAAGGAAATGTTTGTATTTAATCCATTTTAGAATAAGGCTGTAATGTAACAAAATGTGTAAAAAAATAGCAGTAATGCTAAATTCAATGTTTCATCAAATATATATATTTTTTTGGGGGATACCTTAGGGGGTCTTAAAATTCAACATCAAGTAGCTAAATTATTATAGGTATGACCACTTAAAACAATTACGTATGTTATCTTAGTAGAACCCCCCTTCTTCCAGCGTAGACAGGGCTTAGACTCTAGATTAAAGCATACACAAATGATCAATGGACCTACCAGGTACAACCCCAAATCAGTAAACACGGGCACCCTCATAGATGTCATCCTAACTAATTCGCCCTCCAAATACACCTCTGCTGTTTTCAATCAAGATCTCAGCGATCACTGCCTCATTGCCTGCATCCGTAATGGGTCTGTGACCAAACGACCACCCCTCATCACTGTCAAACGCTCCCTGAAACACTTCTGCGAGCCTTTCTAATCGACCTGGCCGGGGTATCCTGGAATGACATTGACCTCATCCCGTCAGTAGATGATGCCTGGTTATTCTTTAAAAGTGCCTTCCTCACCATCTTAAATAAGCATGCCCCTCTCAAAAAATTTAGAACTAGGAATAGATATAGTCCTTGGTTCACACCAGACCTGTCTGCCCTTGACCAGCACAAAAACATCCTGTGGCGTTCTGCATTAGCATCGAATAGCCCCAGTGATATGCAACTTTTCAGGGAAATTAAGAACAAATATACACAGGCAGTTAGAAAAGCTAAGGCAAACTTTTTCAAACAGAAATGTGCATCCTGTAGTACTAACTCAAAAAAGTTCTGGGACACTGTAAAGTCCATGGAGAATAAGAGCACCTCCTCCCAGCTGCCCACTGCTCTGAGGCTAGGAAACCACCGATAAATTGTCACCACCGATAAATCCACTATAATTGAGAATTTCAATAAGCATTTCTCTACGGCTGGCCATGCTTTCTACAGCCGATGTTCTGAAAGAGCTGCAAAATCTGGACCCCTACAAATCAGCCGGGCTAGACAATCTGGACCATCTCTTTCTAAAATTATCTGCCGAAATTGTTGCAACCCCTATTACTAGCCTGTTCAACCTCTCTTTCGTATCGTCTGAGATTCCCAAGGATTGGAAAGCTGCCGTGGTCATCCCCCTCTTCAAAGGGGGTGACACTCTAGACCCAAACTGCTACAGACCTATATCTATCCTACCCTGTCTTTCTAAGGTCTTCGAAAGCCAAGTTAACAAACAGATTACTGACCATTTCGAATCCCACCATACCTTCTCCGCTATGCAATCTGGTTTCAGAGCTGGTCATGGGTGCACCTCAGCCACGCTCAAGGTCCTAAACGATATCTTAACCGCCATCGATAAGAAACATTACTGTGCAGCTGTATTCATTGACCTGGTCAAGGCTTTCGACTCTGTCAATCACAACATTCTTATTGGCAGACTCGACAGCCTTGGTTTCTCAAATGATTGCCTCGCCTGGTTTACCAACTACTTCTCTGATAGAGTTCAGTGTGTCAAATCGGAGGGCCTGTTGTCTGGACCTCTGACAGTCTCTATGGGTGTGCCACAGGGTTCAATTCTCGGGCCGACTCTCTTTTCTGTATACATCAATGATGTTGCTCTTGCTGCTGGTGATTCTCTGATCCACCTCAACGCAGACGACACTATTCTGTATACTTCTGGCCCCTCCTTGGACACTGTGTTAACTAACCTCCAGACAAGCTTCAATGCCATACAACTCTCCTTCCGTGGCCTCCAACTGCTCTTAAACGCAAGTAAAACTAAATGCATGCTTTTCAATCGATCGCTGCCCGCACCTGCTCGCCCATCCAGCATCACTACTCTGGACGGCTCTGACTTAGAATACATGGACAACTACAAATACCTGGGTGTCTGGTTAGACTGTAAACTCTCCTTCCAGACTCACATTAAGCATCTCTAATCCAAAATTAAATCTAGAATCGGCTTCCTATATCGCAACAAAGCATCCTTCACTCATGCTGCCAAACATACCCTCGTAAAACTGAGCATCCTACCGATCCTCGACTTCGGTGATGTCATCTATAAAATAGCCTCCAACACTTTACTCAACAAACTGGATGCAGTCTATCACAGTGCCATCCGTTTTTTCACCAAAGCCTCATACACTACCCACCATTGCGACCTGTACGCACTCGTTGGTTGGCCCTCGCTTCATACTCGTCGCCAAACCCACTGGCTACAGGTTATCTACAAGTCTCTGCTAGGTAAAGCCCCGCCTTATCTCAGCTCACTGGTCACCATAGCAGCACCCACTCATAGCACGCGCTCCAGCAGGTATATCTCACTGGTCACCCCCAAAGCCAATTCCTCCTTTGTTCGTCTTTCCTTCCAGTTCTCTGCTGCCCATGACTGGAACGAATTGCAAAAATCTCTGAAGCTGGAGACTTACATCTCCCTCACTAGCTTTAAGCACCAGCTGTCAGAGCAATTTACAGATCACTGCACCTGTACTTAGCCCATCTGTAAACAGCCCCATCTATCTACCTACCTCATCCCCATACTGGTATTTATTTATTTATTTTGCTCCTTTGCACCCCAGTATCTCTACCTGCACATTCATCTTCTGCCGATCTACCATTCCAGTGTTTAATTGCTATATTTGAATTACTTCACCACCATGGCCTATTTATTTCCTTAACTTACCTCATTTGCACTCACTGTATATAAAATTTTTGTTTTCTTTTGTTCTGCTGTATTATTGACTATGTTTTGTTTATCCCATGTGTAACTCTGTGTTGTTGTATGTGTCGAATTGCTACGCTTTATCTTGGCCAGGTCGCAGTTGCAAATGAGAACTTCTCAACTAGCCTACCTGGTTAAATAAAGGTGTTCTCAGCTAGCCTACCTTGTTAAATAAAGGTGAAATAAATAAAAACCTGGCAAACAGCGGAGAGGAGCATCAAGCAGCATCAACAACATGGATGTCCCCGGTCCGAATCACACACCTGAAAGTTTAACATTTCTGGGGTGTGTTTAACTATTCGTTTGGGGAGGGGGTGATAGGGAGTTGTCAACAGATGTCTCAGTCAATGTAGTCCATGCCAATATTTGGGATCAAAGCACACAAATATTTTGTGTAATTAAATTTCACACAGTGATAATGTCAGAAGTTAGAGGAATGCAATCATTGTCAATAACACAAAGCACACTTGTGTGAAATGCCCTTGTAAATAGCAAGACATGCTGCTAAAATAAACAGAAGGCAGAATGGCAGTGTAGACTTGCTAGAATCAGTGTCACTTGTGACACCTGCATAGTACAAGATAAAGGTAGTGTTGCAATGGGCTTGTAGCCTACTGTACAGTGTTCCTCAAGCTTTACCAGCTATCAACCAACCAGTGACTAACCACGTTGTTAGCACAATAACCTTTTTGCTGTATTTCTAAGAAAGTGTCAAAGAAAACATTCACTAATCGGTGGCAAACCTGCATCTTAAAATTCGATCTATCAATAATAAACTATCTGGTCTTCCGAGTGGCGCAGGGGTCTAAATCAAATCAAATCATATTGGATTAGTCACATGTGCCGAATACAACAGACCTTACATTGAAATGCTTATTTGAAATGCTTATAACCAACAGTGCAGTTCTTAAAAAAAATGGATAAGAATAAGAGATAAAAGTATCAAGTAATTAAAGAGCAACAGTAAAAAATAACAATATATACAGGGGGGTGCCAGTACAGAGTCAATGGGCACCGTTTAGTTGAGGTAATATGTACATGTAGGTAGAGTTAATTAGGGTGACTATGCATAGATGACAGAAAAGAGTGGCGTGGTGTGGAGAGGGGAGGGGGGGACAATGCAAATAGTCTGGGTAGTCAATTGACTAGATGTTCAGGAGTCTTATGGCTTGGGGGTAGAAGCTGTTTAGAAGCCTCTTGGACCTAGACTTGGTTGCTCCGGTACCGCTTGTCGGGTGGTAGCAGAGAGAACAGTCTATGACTAGGGTGGCTGGAGTTTTTGACCATTTTTAGGTTCTTCCTCTGACACCGCCTGGTGTAGAGGTCCTTGATGGCAGGAAGCTTGGCCCCGGTGATGTACTGGGCCGTTCTCACTACCCTCTGTAGTGCCTTGCGTTCGGAGGCCGAGCAGATGCCATACCAGGCAGTGATGCAACCAGTCAAGACCCTCTTGATGGTGCAGCTGTATAACTTTTTGAGGATCTGAGGACCCATGCCAAAGCTTTTCAGTCTCCTGAGGGGGAATAGGTTTTGTCGTGCCCGCTTCATGACTGTCATGGTGTGCTTGGACCATGTTAGTTTGTTGGTGATGTGGACTCCAAGGCACATGAAGCTCTCAACCTACTCCACTGCAGCCCCGTCAATGAGAATGGGGGCGTGCTCAGTCCTCTTTTTCCTGTAGACCACAATCATATCCTTTGTCTTGATCACGTTGAGGGAGTGGTTGTTGTCCTGGCACCACCCGGCCAGGTCTCTGACCAGGTCTCTGACCTGTTGTCGGTGATCAGGCCTACCACTGTTGTGTCATTGGCAAATTTAATGATGGTATTGGAGTCGTGCCTGGCCGTGCAGTCATGAGTGAACAGGGAGAACAGGAGGGGGCGGAGCACACACCCTTGAGGGGCCCCTGTTTTGGGGATCAGTGTGGTAGATGTGTTGTTACCTACCCTTACCACCTGGGGGCAGCCCGTCAGGAAGTCCAGGATCCAGTTGCAGAGGGAGGTGTTTAGTCCCAGGGTCCTTAGCTTATTGATGAGCTTTGAGGGCACTATCGTGTTGAACGCTGAGCTGTAGTCAATGAATAGCATTCTCACATAGGTCTTCCTTTTGTCCAGGATGGAAAGTGCAGTGTGGAGTGCAATAGAGACTGCATCATCTGTGGATTAGTTGGGGTGGTATGCAAATTGGAGTGGGTCTAGGGCTTCTGGGATGATGGTGTTGATGTAAGCCATGACCAGCCTTTCAAAGCACTTCATGGCTACAGACGTGAGTGCTACAGGTCGATAGTCGTTTAGGCCGTTTACCTTAGTGTTCTTGGGCAAAGGCACTATGGTGGTCTGCTTAAAACATGTTGGTATTACAGACTCGGACAGGGAGAGGTTGAAAATGTCAGTGAAGACACTTGTTAGTTGGTCAGCGCATGCTCGCAGTACACGTCCTGGTAATCCGTCTGGCCCTGTGGCCTTGTGAATGTTGACCTGTCTAAAGGTTTTACTCACATCGGAACAGCTGGTGTTCTCATGCATGTTTCAGTGTTATTTGCCTCGAAGCGAGCATAGAAGTAGTTTAGCTCGTCCGGTAGGCTTGTGTCACTGGGCAGCTCTCGGCTGTGCTTCCCTTTGTAGTCTGTAATGGTTTGCATTGCATTGTGGTCCCTGCCACATCCGACGAGTGTTAGAGCCGGTGTAGTATGACTCGATCTTAGTCCTGTATTGACGCGTTGCCTGTTTGATGGTTCATCAGAGGGCATAGCAGGGTTTATTATAAGCTTCCGGGTTAGAGTCCCGCTCCTTGAAAGCTGCAGCTCTAGCCTTTAGCTCAGTGCGGATGCTGCCTGTAATCCATGGCTTCTGGTTGGGGTATGTACATACGGTCACTGTGGGGACGACGTCATCGATGCACTTATTGATGAAGCCATTGACAGATGTGGTGTACTCCTCAATGCCATTGGAGGATTCTCGGAACATATTCTAGTCTGTTCTATCAAAACCATCCTGGAGCTTTCCATTTGCTTCATCTGACCACTTTTTTATTGATCTAGTCACTGGTGCTTCCTGCTTTAATTTTTGCTTGTATGCAGGAATCAGGAGGATGGAATTATGGTCAGATTTGCCAAATGGAGGGTGAGGGAGAGCGTTGTATGCATCTCTGTGTGTGGAGTGTAGTTGGACCAGAGTTATTTTCCCTCTGGTTGCACATTTAACATGCTGATATAAATTTGGTAAAACTGATTTAAGTTTCCCTGCATTACAGTCCCCGGCTACTAGGAGCGCCGCCTCTGGGTGAGCGTTTTCTTGTTTGATTATGGCAGAATACAGCTCATTCAATGCTAGCGTAGTGCCAGCCTCTGACCGTGGTGGTATGTAAACAGCTACAAAGAATATAGATGAAAACTCTCTCGGTAGGTAGTGTGGTCTGCAGCTATCATGAGAAAATCTACCTCAGGTGAGCAATAGCTCGAGACTTCCTTATATATCGTGCACCAGCTGTCGTTTACAAAAATACATGGACGGCCGCCCCTTGTCTTACCAGACGCCGCTGTTCTATCCTGCCGGTACATCGTATAACCAGCCAGCTGTAAGTTGATATTGTCGTTGTTCAGCTACAACTCCGTGAAGCATAAGATGTTACAGTTTTTAATGTACCGTTGGTAGTTTATTCTTCTCAGTAATTCATCAATTTTATTGTCCAAAGATTGCATGTTTGCTGGCAGAATTGAGTGAAGTGGGGGTTTATTCGATCGCCTCCGACTTCTCAGAAGGCAGATCACTGTGGTCGGGGCCTGTTCCCGAGGGAGCCGTACAAGTATATCCTCCGCCTCGGGCTCGTCAGAGTCGTGAAAGAAGAAAAAGGATTCTGCTAGTCCGTGGTGAGTAATTGCAGTCCTGATGTCTAAAAGTTATTTTCGATTATAAGAGACGGTAGCGGCAACATGTACAAAAAGAGTAAAAGAATAAATGACAAACAATGCAGATAAACAAACAAAAAAACACAATCGGTTGGGGGCACTTAAAACGTCTGCCTTCTGCTCCAGCGCCATTAAGGCACTGCATCCCAGTGCTAGAGGATTCACTACAGACTTGGGTTCGATCTTGGGCTGTATCACAACTGGCGTGATCAGGAGGCCCATAGGGCGGCACACAATTGGCCCAGCATTGTCCGGGTGAGTGGCGGGTTTGGCCGGGGGAGCTTTACTTGGCGCATCACACTCTGGCACCTCCTTGTGGTGGGCCGGGCGACTATAGACTGACCTCGGTCGTCAGTTGAACAATGTTTCCTCTGACACATTGGTGCGGCTGATTTCTGGGTTAAGCGGGCGGGTGTTAATAAGAAGCGTGGTTTGGCAGGCCATGTTTCGGAGGAGGCATGACTCGAACTTTGCCTCCCGAGCCCATTGGGGAGTTGGGGAGAGACAAGCCCATTGGGGACAGACAAGATCGAAATTGTGGAGAAAAAGGGGGTAAAATATATACACCCCTCACATTTCTGTAAATATTTGAGTATATCTTTTCATGTGACAACTCTGAAGAAATGACACTTTGCTACAATGTACAGTGTAAATTTGCTGTCCCCTCAAAATAACTCAACACACAGCCATTAATGTGTAAACGGCTGGCAACAAAAGTGAGTACACCCCTAAGTGAATATGTCCAAATTGGGCCCAATTAGCCATTTTCCCTTCCCGGTGTCATGTGACTCGTTAGTGTTACAAGGTCTCAGGTGTGAATGGGGAGCAGGTGTGTTACATTTGGTGTCATCGCTCTCACACTCCCTCATACTGACTGGTCACTGGAAGTTCAACATGGCACCTCATGGCAAAGAACTCTCTGAGGATCTGAAAAAAATAATTGTTGCTCTACATAAAGATGGCCTGGGCTATAAGAAGATTGCCAAGACCCTGAAACTGAGCTGCAGCATCATGGCCAAAACCATACAGCGGTTTAACTGGACAGGTTCCACTCAGAACAGGCCTTGCCATGGTCGACCAAAGAAGTTGAGTGCACGTGCTCAGCGTCATATCCAGAGGTTGTCTTTGGGAAATAGACGTTTGAGTGCTGCCAGCATTGCTGCAGAGGTTGAAGGGGTGGGGGGTCAGCCTGTCAGTGCTCAGACCAGACGCCGTACACTGCATCAAATTGGTCTGCATGGCTGTCGTCCCAGAAGGAAACCTCTTCTAAAGATGATGCACAAGAAAGGCTGCAAACAGTTTGCTGAAGACAAGCAGACTAAGGACATGGATTACTGGAACCATGTCCTGTGGTCTGATGAGACCAAGATACATTTATTTGGTTCAGATGGTGTCAAGCGTGTGTGGCGGCAAGCAGGTGAGGAATACAAAGACAAGTGTGTCTTGCCTACAGTCAAGCATGGTGGTGGGAGTGTCATGGTCTGGGGCTGCATGAGTGCTGCCGAGACTGGGGAGCTACAGTTCATTGAGGGAACCATGAATACCAACATGTACTGTATTCCAACATGATAAGGACCCCAAACACACCTCCAAGACGACCACTGCCTTGCTAAAGAAGCTGAGGGTAAAGGTGATGTACTGGCCAAGCATGTCTCCAGACCTAAACCCTATTGAGCATCTGTGGGGCATCCGCAAACGGAAGGTGGAGGAGTGCAAGGTCTCTAACATCCACCAGCTCCATGATGTCGTCATGGAGGAGTGGAAGAGGACTCCAGTGGCAACCTGTGAAGCTCTGGTGAACTCCATGCCCAAGAGGGTTAAGGCAGTGCTGGAAAATGATGACACTTTGGGCCCAATTTGGACATTTTCACTTCGGGGTGTACTCACTTTTGTTGCCAGCGGATTAGACATTAATGGCTGTGTGTTGAGTTATTTTGAGGGGACAGCAAATTTACACTGTTATACAAGTTGTACACTCATTACTTTACATTGTAGCAAAGTGTCATTTCTTCAGTGTTGTCACATGAAAATATATACTCAAATATTTACAAAAATGTGAGGGGTGTACTCACTTTTGTGATATACTGTATATATAACATTGCTTTAACAGGCCCCAGAAAGAAATGAGGGGGAGGGATAAGATCAGCAAATACCACCTACCAAACAGGTGCAATTTGTGAGCACAACGCTCCTGTGGTAAATCCTTTGATTCAGCAGCAAATTGTCTGTCAATCTCTGAACCTGCATTATATTTTCTGGGGACCATGGCATTGTGGTTCTAATACTGTCCTATACATTCAAGGTGTGAAATCATATCCATAATCTACACACCAATGCCTGAACGTAAGATGCAGCCCCCCCCATGAATGTATTATGTTGTGCTGTTAGTTCAGTCCAAATCAGATAGTGGAAAAAAATCTAGGGAAACATATAGGAGATCACACAATGGGAGACCACACAATAGGAGATCACACAATGTTGACATCAGTCATGTGGATGTAATACAAATGCTAATACATAATCTGTGTCCTTCCCAATACATTAGAATAGGATTTAAAAACAGGATGTTTGAGATTCACTACTGCATGAAAACCAATGACGACACAGAAATTCTAATGATTTTGTCTCAAAATATTATTTTGAGCACCAGGGAAGAAGTGAGAGAGGGAGGCAAATTTGCTTTAACTCTGCAATGAACAACTTTGTGGTGCATCAACTCTCCCCTTACAGAAAAACCACATGAATTTCACATGTGGTCGCATGAGGTGTTATAAAACATGTTTTTATGTGATCGTGTAATATTATGTGAAGTTAATGTGATGACAAGTGACATCATGTAAAGCAACATGTGATAACATGAAAATATCACGTGGAGTGTGAAATGTCACGTGAAAGGGAAAGGGGGATACCTGGTCAGTTGTACAACTGAATGCCTTCGACTGAAATGTCACATGAAAGGGAAAGGGGGATACCTGGTCAGTTGTACAACTGAATGCCTTCGACTGAAATGTCACATGAAAGGGAAAGGGGGATACCTAGTCAGTTGTACAACTGAATGCCTTCGACTGAAATGTCACATGAAAGGGAAAGGGGGATACCTAGTCAGTTGTACAACTGAATGCCTTCGACTGAAATGTCACATGAAAGGGAAAGGGGGATACCTAGTCAGTTGTACAACTGAATGCCTTCGACTGAAATGTCACATGAAAGGGAAAGGGGATACCTAGTCAGTTGTACAACTGAATGCCTTCGACTGAAATGTCACATGAAAGGGAAAGGGGGATACCTAGTCAGTTGTACAACTGAATGCCTTCGACTGAAATGTCACATGAAAGGGAAAGGGGGATACCTAGTCAGTTGTACAACTGAATGCCTTCGACTGAAATGTCACATGAAAGGGAAAGGGGATACCTAGTCAGTTGTACAACTGAATGCCTTCGACTGAAATGTCACATGAAAGGGAAAGGGGGATACCTAGTCAGTTGTACAACTGAATGCCTTCGACTGAAATGTCACATGAAAGGGAAAGGGGGATACCTAGTCAGTTGTACAACTGAATGCCTTCGACTGAAATGTCACATGAAAGGGAAAGGGGGATACCTAGTCAGTTGTACAACTGAATGCCTTCGACTGAAATGTCACATGAAAGGGAAAGGGGGATACCTAGTCAGTTGTACAACTGAATGCCTTCAACTGAAATGTGTCTTCCACATTTAACCCCTCTGAATCGGAGAGGTGCAGGGTGCTGCCTTACTCAACATCCACGTCTTTGGCGCCCGGGGAACAGTGGGTTAACTGCCTTGTTCAGGGGCAGAACGATAGATTTGTACCTTGTCAGCTCGGGGATCCAACGCTCTAACCACTAGAAATCATGTGATGTTCCACATGTGAAATCATGTGGTTTTTCTGTAAGGAGGTAATTATACACAGTGAAGTATATACTGTTAGGTGCATGGCTCAGACTTTCTCTGACCTTTCATCCAACACCAGCCATGATTGCATTTAGAGTGGCTAAGTGTTATTCAATGGATTTCTATGGGCTAATATCAGTAAGGCCACATTCAATGTTTATACTTACAGTGGTCCTACAATTCAAAGTCAAATAGCTAAATTATCATTGGTATGGCCATCTTAAAATAAGTCCATATGTTAGCTTAGTAGAAACCCAGCTTGGCATAATTAGACCTTAGAGGGTTAAGACCACCTAATTACCTTAATTTAATTCATGAAAGACCTGTCATTAGAATAGCACAATCGAAGATTTCTGAACCTGAACCTGAACCTGACTGATTTTCCCACCTCTTTTCCACAGCCTTTTAGGTCTACCTTAAAAACCTGTTTGGGCTATAGGGGGCAGCATTTTCACTTTTAGATGAAAAGCTTGCCCAGAGTAAACTTCCTCCTACTCAGTCCCAGATGCTAGTATATGCATATTATTATTAGTATTGGATAGAAAACACTCTGAAGTCTCTAAAACTGTTTGAATGATGTCTCTGAGTATAACAGAACTCATATGGCAGGCAAGTGTGAAATCTGAGGCTTGTAGTTTTTCAACTCATCCCCTATTGAAGATACAGTGGGATATTGGTCATCTTGCACTTCCTAAGGCTTCCACAAGATGTCAACAGTCTTTAGAACGTTGTTTGATGCTTCTCATATGAAGGGGGGCTGAATGAGAGGGGAATGAGTCAGAGGTCTGCCTGAGTCCCACGAGCTGACCATGCGTGGTCACGTGAAAGTTAGCTTGCTTTCTATTGCTTTCTACAGACAATGGAATTCTCCGGTTGGGACATCATTCTTGTTGATTGAATTTGGCGCCCTGCAATTTCATTGGCTGTTGGCGAGGGGTTCCGCTAGCGGAAGCGGAACCCCGTTCCCAGACAGGTTAAAGACAGGCCAAAATATCCGTGTTTTGCATCTGTAATCTGTATGCTATTGTATAATGGATGTGATAAAAGCCTAATGCAACCAATCTTAGATTTTGCTAGAGGTAATTTATTTAATGACAGGACTTAACAAATAACACTATTAACAGCAGATATCATATTATATATATACAAATATGTATGTATGTTAAATTATGTCATCAAAACGCAATGCATGCTGTATGTTTCAACTTCTTACAGTAGAATGCAGCACTTGTAAGAGTCATCTTGAGAGAGAGAGAGAGAGAGAGAGAGAGAGAGAGAGAGAACTCTTCTGTACTTCATACGGTACGACACACCTTGTATTTCCACATCACATCGACAGCTATTTTAAGGTATTGACCTTTGTTGATGTTTTTTCTGCCAAGTGCTCCAGGCTTCAGTTTTTGAGGGTGGTTGCTTGTGTTTTGGAGAGGAAACAGGCTCTTGGGCATGAGTGTCTCTAGTAGTCTTCTTGGCCCCCCTTGTCCCCAACAGGGCCACGCTGCTGCTCCAGCTAGCGATCATGCATAAACATCGGTATACAGTAGCCCAGAGATGTTTGCATGCTCGGAAAGAAGAGGCTGTAGGAAAAACAAACCTACACTGCATGTCCTACCTTTCAAAGCCAAGTTGACCTACCAGTGGGTAAACTTGACGTGATGATAAATGTGTCTTAACAACTGCTTAACTGTCTGCAGCTTTGAAAATGAGCCAAGAGCAAGACCAATAGTTGTATTGTTATGCCTTTCAAGCCACCAAGATGTGCATAAACTTACCTCCAGAAGATGAGAATCTTGAGGGATTGTGAATGGGACTTTAAGGTGTTTACACAGGCAGCCCAGTTCTGATCTTTTTTTCACTAATTGACCAATCAGATCAGCTCTGAAAATTATCTGATGTTAAAATATCTTATGTGATTGGTCAAAAGAACCATTAGTGGAAAAAAGATCAGAAATGGGCTTCCTCTGTTTAAAAGGTTTGTAGTGATGTTTATGTGGAGGTGATGGTGGTGGCATGTACATGTATTGCCCTGAAAAAGCAAAGTGCCCAGTGGAGAATATTCCTGGACATATCACTGTTTAGACCAAGGCCCTGAATGCTTTTTTGGAATATAGAGATAAAGCACTAAACCGTTAGATGGAGGTTAATGAGTATGTTGGTGAGGAAGCCTGTACATTAGAAAGCACCTGTAAAAGTGGATGATGCCGCTTTTAACCTGTCAACATGAGGCAATATTAACAACACTTAACGGGCGAATTTAGAAATGCCCAATTGTGCCTACCCTGCAGTGAATACTGAAGAAAATTACACCCAATGTTTGTACCTTCCTGTGTTGATGATAAAGGACACGGTACACTACAGAATATACTCTCCCAGGAATTTCAACGAGACCTCGCAGTGATTCTCTGTCACATTCATCTCCAGCATGCTGGCTCAAAAAACCTTGGTGATCTGGAGGTTAATGCATTTTCTAAGCCAGCACTGTGTTTGTTTTCACCTCCTTGTTGAGACACAACAGGGACACGGCCAATGAAAGCAACAATGATGATGTGTACAAACAACATGAGACCCTACTCTGAATGCCACCCTTATTGATCATGTTTTTTTTTACAAATTCTTTGAATAATGTTGTTAATACAGGCATACTTTATGTCACAACTTCCACCGAAGGTGGCTCCTCTCCCTGTTCGGGCTGCGGTCGGCGGTCGTCGTCGCCGGTCTGCTAGCTGCCACCAATTCCTTTTTCTTTTCTGTTAGTTTTGTCTTGATTGTTTTCACCTGTTACTTATTTGTTGTTAATTATTGGCCTATTTAAACTTCCAGGGCCCGCCTGCTTTTGTGCGAGCTTATTCTCACTGTCAGTGGTGAGTTTGTTGTGCTTACCGGTACATATTTTGCTGTCTGTTATTTTCCCTGGTTTTGGGGACATACCTGTTTATTGGTATTTTTGCCTGTTTGTTGGCTAGACCCAGCGTATGCATTGGAAGCATTGCTCTCTGAGCCTGACTCCACACCCACCACTCTTAGGTATCCGTGACACTTTATACTGACATTTCGGACCACATTCCAATTTTCCACTTCTCTTTGGCAACTGAAAATGAACCAATGGGAATGATTACTAGCATTAAGTGTAGAATATATAACAAAAGTAATTGTAGGCGCTTAAAGATGTTGATTGATGATATTTCATGGGAAAATGTTATAATCAGGCTGATGTGGAGTCTGCTTACCAGACTTTTCCCTTTCAACTCTGTATTTCACCACTGCTTTCCCTTAGTTAAACCATGTAAGAGACCAGCAGAAGGGTTCTGGAAACCTTGGTTTACAACCGGTCTCAAAAAATCCTCAGTAAAAAAAAACAAGTTGTATAAAATCCTTAGATAATATAAAGTCAACTTGAAAAGTCATCAAGCAACTTTTGAGTAAGAAAATGGCATCTACAACTATTCCATTTAAATGTATTGTTGGAAATAAGTCCTATAGGGATGCTGATGTTAGTTCATGTGAATTTAATAACTTTTTGTGAGATGTGGGTTCCTCTCTGTCAAAGACAATTTAGAAAACTGATTGAAATCCCTTGGATTACATGAAGGGACATTTCCCTTCTCTGCTTCAGTGTGATCCTCCTGATGTAATGGAGGTGATGGAGGTAATTGGTAACTTCAAGATATCAGCAGCAGGTCATGATGACATGTGTGCCTCTTTGGTGAAATCAGTGTCTTCCTCGATCACTAAGCCTCTAACGTATATCTTCACCAAATCTATGTAAACTGGTATTGTTCCTAAAGATTAGAAAAGTTATCCCCCTCTATAAATCTGGGGATCCAAGATCTTTTACAAATTATCGGCCAATATCTGTAGTGCCATGTTTTTCTAAAATACTAAAATTGGTGTATAAGAGAATGTTGAAACATTTAAATCAACACTGTATTCTATATGTTCTGATGCTGATTGGCTTATTTTTAGGCAGTTACAAAACAAGTGTTCTTTCTTCTCAGGAAGGCCAAGTCTGAATATTGTATGTCTGTTACCACTGATAACCTGAATGACCCTAGAAAGTTATGGAAGGCTATTAAGTCTATGTCTGGTAACAGTAATGTTAATGAATTACCGTCATGTGTTTTGAAGGACTCTGTTGCTATATATGACAAAACTGAAATGCTGAATTGTTTCAATGAGCACTTTGTATCATCTGGTAGGCTGTTTGATTCAGTGTCCTCTGTCTCTGTACAACCCTGTGTGGATGAACCAGTGAGAGCTGGTCCCAACTTTTAGCTTTTTGCCATTCTCAGTGCAGGTGGTACATAAAGCCCTGAAATCCTTAAATCAGAGAAAGCCTGCAGGTCCTGATCTTTTGGATCCCTGCTTTTTAAATGATATCACTGAAGCCATTGACAAAAAACAGCACTGTGTCTCACTTTTTATTGATCTCTCTAAGGCTTTTGATATAGTTGATCATGCTATACTAAGGCAGAGATTGTCGAGTGTAGGTCTTTCGGAGCATGCAGTTGCATGGTTTGCATGCTATCTGTCTGATAGAACTCCGTGCACTCAATTTGATGGGCTTATGTCTGTTAAATTGTCTGTCTTGAATGGTGTGCCCCACGGCTCTGTACTTGGTCCTCTCCTATTCACTATTTATATAAATGATTTAGACAAAAATGTCCAAAATGCACAACTTCATTTTTATGTTGATGATGTTGTTAATTTACTGTTGTGCCTCGTCTCTTACAAAAGCTTTACAGAACATGCAAACTGCTTTTTATACTGTTCAACATACCTTGTGTCAATTGAAGCTTATCCTCAATACTGACAAAACTAAACTAATGGTGTTTTCTAATGCAAGAAATAGACCTCTGAACCTTTCACCTTTACTACCTGTCAGGGCAAGGAGATTGAGGTTGTAACCTCATATAAATATCTTGGAATTTGAATTGATGACGGCCTCTCTTTTAAATAGCATATTCAACAACTTACAAAAAAAGTGAAGCTGAAATTGGGATTTTATTTTAGGAATAAGGCCTGTTTTTCTTTTGAAGCCAGAAGGAGGCTAGTATCAGCTACATTTATGCCTTTACTAGACTATTAGGCTATTTTATATATGAATGCTTCCACTCAGTGTTTGAGATCAATTGACACTCTTTACCATGGCACTTTGAGATTGATTTTAAAACTGCAAAAACCTTACGCACCACTGCACTTTGTATACCAGGGTTGGCTGGCCTTCTCTAGTCACTCATAGACTCAGTCACTGGTATACTTTTATTTACAATGCCATTTTGGGTTTACTACCTTTTTATTTGTGCATTTTTATTGTTCAGAAATGTGGTGGGTACTCTCTTCGTTCGCTGGACTTTATCCTGCTAACTGTTCCAAATGTCCGAACTGAATTTGGTAAAAGGGCTTTTATGTACTCTGCGCCATCGTCTTGGAACACCTTACAAAATACTTTTAAACTGGAAGAACTTGTCCCGATTGGTGTTTTTAAATCACCGATGAAGGATTTTGAGGCTGATTCCCTGACCTGTCAATGTTTTTAATTTGCTGTTTTATACTCTTGTGAATTCAATGGTTTTTACTAGATTACTTGTAATTTTTCATGTTGTCTGTCAATTTTTTTTGTAATGACTTGGAGCTGCCTATCTTGGCCAGGGCGCTCTTGAAAAATAGATTTTAATCTCAATGAGCCCTTCCTGGTTAAATAAAGGTTAAATAAATAAAATAAAATAATATGATCACCAATATGGTTTTCGTAAAAAAAATGTGTATGACACAGTTGATCATGTAATATTACTTTCTAAATGGCATTTTTACAGTTTTCATGATTATACATATAATTGGTTATATAGTTAGGTTTATGAGAACAGATAGAGAACATTTTGTTTATGCAAACGGCTGTGCATCTACCAGGGCCAAGATATCCTGTGGTGTCCCACAGGGTTTGATAAGTGGACCTTTGTTATTCCTAATCTATATAAATGACCTTGCTGCTGTGTCTTCTACTGTACTTCCCACTCTCTTTTCTGATGATACCAATTTGATTTTATCACACAACAATATTGATTCACTAATTAATGAAGCCAACTCAGGCATGGACACATTTTCTGAATGGTTCCAGATAAACAAATCATCTTTAAATGTTAAACAATCTAACTTTATTGTATTCAATAGTAAAAATAAGAAATATTGTAAAAAGCCAGAATCTCAATTGGTGGGAATGAAATGGAACAAGTCACATCCACTAGATTCCTCTGAGTTCTAATTGATGAAAAGTTATCCTGTAAAGATCATATTCAATTTGTCTGCAGCAAAGTGATGAAATCGGTGTCCTCAGAAAGATTAGTGGTTTGGTTCATCAGGCTTTCTTCCTAACTATTTACAATAGCTTAGTTTACCCATATCTCATTTACTGTAATATTGTCTGGGCCAGTACATGTGCCCCCTATCTACACAAATGACTTATCATACAAAATACATGTGCTAACCCTTCAATGGATTCTACCAGGTTAATTTTGAAATCCATCTATACAACACAAGACACTGTGATAACCTTCACCCTCCCCATTGCCGCACCTCACATAGTCAATTCTTTAACAGATACAAAGGTACCATGCTCTGGAATTCTTATCTTCACATTGCCAAAACCTCATCATCCCTTCAAGTGAACACTGGGGGTCAACCCGATGAACCAAACCACTCTGTAATTACTTGTAGTCACGAAATGCTTCAGCCTGGTTTTAGACCTCATCATAGCACTGAGACTGCACTTGTGCAGGTGGTAAATGACCTTTTAAAGGCATCAGACCGAGGCTCTGCATCTGTCCTTGTGCTCCTTAGTGCTGCTTTTGATACCATCGATAACCACATTCTTTTGGAGAGATTGGAAACCCAAATTGGTCTACACGGACAAGTTCTGGCCTGGTTTAGATCTTATCTGTCGAAAGATATCAGTTTGTCTCTGTGAATGGTTTGTCACCTGACAAATCAACTGTAAATGTCGGTGTTCCTCAAGGTTCCGTTTTAGGACCACTATTGTTTTCACTATATATTTTACCTCTTGGGGATGTCATTCGAAAACATAATGTTAACTTTCACTGCTATGTGGATGACATACAGCTGTACATTTCAATGAAACATGGTGAAGACCCAAAATTGCCCTCGCTAGAAGCCTGTGTTTCAGACATAAGGAAGTGGATGGCTGCAAACGTTCTACTTTTAAACTCGGACAAAACAGAGATGCTTGTTCTAGTTCCCAAGAAACAAAGAGATCTTCTGTTGAATCTGACAATTAATCTTAATGGTTGTACAGTCGTCTCAAATAAAACTGTGAAGGACCTCGGCGTTACTCTGGACCCTGATCTCTCTTTTGACGAACATATCAAGACTGTTTCAAGGACAGCTTTTTCCCATCTACTAACATTGCAAAAATCAGAAACTTTCTGTCCAAAAATGATGCAGAAAAATTAATCCATGCTTTTGTTACTTCTAGGTTAGACTACTGCAATGCTCTACTTTCCGGCTACCCGGATAAAGCACTAAATAAACTTCAGTTAGTGCTAAATACGGCTGCTAGAATCCTGACTAGAACCAAACAATTTGATCATATTACTCCAGTGCTAGCCTCCCTACACTGGCTTCCTGTCAAGGCAAGGGCTGATTTCAAGGTTTAACTGCTAACCTACAAAGCATTACATGGGCTTACTCCTACCTATCTCTCTGATTTGGTCCTGCCGTACATACCTACATGTACACTACGGTCACAAGATGCAGGCCTCCTTATTGTCCCTAGAATTTCTAAGCAAACAGCTGGAGGCAGGGTTTTCTCCTAGAGAGCTCCATTTTTATGGAATGGTCTGCCTACCCATGTGAGAGACGCAAACTCGGTCTCAACCTTTAAGTCTTTACTGAAGACTCATCTCTTCAGTGGGTCATATGATTGAGTGTAGTCTGGCCCAGGAGTGTGAAGGTGAACGGAAAGGCTCTGGAGCAACGAACCGCCCTTGCTGTCTCTGCCTGGCCGGTTCCCCTCTTTCCACTGGGATTCTCTGCCTCTAACCCTATTACAGAGGCTGAGTCACTGGCTTACTGGTGCTCTTTCATGCCGTCCCTAGGAGGGGTGAGTCACTGATGTGATCTTCCTGTCTGGGTTGGCGCCCCCCCCTTGTGTTGTGCCGTGGCGGAGATCTTTGTGGGCTATACTCGGCCTTGTCTCAGGATGGTAAGTTGGTGGTTGAAGATATTCCTCTAGTGGTGTGGGGGCTGTGCTTTGGCAAAGTGGGTGGGGTTATATCCTTCCTGTTTGGCCCTGTCCGGGGGTATCATCGGATGGGGCCACAGTGTCTCCTGACCCCTCCTGTCTCAGCCTCCAGGATTTATGCTGCAGTAGTTTATGTGTCGGGGGGCTAGGGTCAGTTTGTTATATCTGGAGTACTTCTCTTGTCCTATCCGGTGTCCTGTGTGAATTTAAGTATGCTCTCTCTAATTCTCGCTTTCTCTCTTTTTTTCTCTCTCTCGGAGGACCTGAGCCCTAGGACCATGCCTCAGGACTACCTGGCATGATGACTCCTTGCTGTCCCCAGTCCACCTGGCCGTGCTGCTGCTCCAGTTTCAACTGTTCTGCCTGTGATTATTATTATTTGACCATGCTGGTCATTTATGAACATTTGAACATCTTGGCCATGATCTGTTATAATCTCCACCCGGCACAGCCAGAAGAGGACTGGCCACCCCACATAGCCTGGTTCCTCTCTAGGTTTCTTCCTAGGTTTGGGCCTTTCTAGGGAGTTTTTCCTAGCCACCGTGCTTCTACACCTGCATTGCTTGCTATTTGGGGTTTAAGCTGGGTTTCTGTACAGCACTTTGAGATATCAGCTGATGTACGAAGGGCTATATAAATAAATGTGATTTGATTTGAGTAATCTCCTCCACATAGCCCAACTCTCACACACTCACATCCACACAAACACACACATTTAAACAAAACATGGGGGAAAAAATGGAATGCTTAGCAGGACGGGAAAATGGTCTAATTCACATACTTATCCCACATACTTATCCCTGGTCATCCCTAATGCCTCTGGTATGGTGGACTCACTAAACACATGCTTCATGTGTAAATGAAGTCTGAGTATTGGAGCGTGCCCCTGGCTATCTGTAAAAAATATATATATTTAGATATATAAATGTTGCCGTCTGGGTTGCTTAATACAAGGAATTTTAAATGATTTATACTTTTACTTTTACTTTTGATACTTAAGTGTATTTTAGCAATTACATTTACTTTTGATACTTAAGTATATTTAAAACCAAATACTTTTAGATTTTTATTGGGTAACTTTCACCTTTACTTGAGTCATTTTTATTAAGGTATCTTTACTTTTACTGAAGTATTTCTCGTCTTTGTCTGCCTCTTCAGTCCAGAGTGCATTGTATGGTGCCAATGGATGGATGTTGGGATTGTCAGATTGTCGATCTACAAGTTGAACATGGTGAAATTGTAGACTCCTAAATTGATAGTGCAGTTTATTTGGCCGATTTTACAGCGAACTAGCTACTTCACATGCTGATATGAGTTTGGTATTATTGCTAACCTATGTTTGATACCTAACTACCTAGCTATCTAGCTAGCTAGCAGCCTGCCCTTAGAGAAAACATTGCATTGTAGGTTTTGTAGTCAACTTGAGCTGCAACAGATTTCCACAACGATTTTCCCATTTTGCTACCAACCTTATTATTTATTTTTGTTTGTTTTAATTTAACCTTTATTTAACTAAGCAAGACAGCTAATATTTTGTATTTCACTGGGCAAGTCAGTAAAGAACAAATTATTATTTACAATGATGGCCTACCCTGGCCAAACCCTTCTCTAACCCGGACGATGCTGGGCCAATTGTACACTGCCCTATGGGACTCCCGATCACGGCCAGTTGTGATACAGCTCGGGATCGAACCAGGGTCTGTAGTGACTCCTCAAGCACTGAGATGCAGTGCCTAAGACCGCTGCACCACTCAGGACAAAATTAAACATTTGTTCACAAAAAATATTGCTCTCACATGTTAGTGTTATTTAACACTGTAAATTATAGGAATTGGTGGTTTTGGGTCAATTTTTCCTTTAAGGCGTGTAACAAACTTGAACTAAACTCAAACGAATAATTGCTTTTAAGGCTAAAGTATTTGAATGTAGAATATAATTGCTGCAGCATGTTTATATAGAGGAAGGAAAGAGGGAATAAATACATTAACAAATAGCAAAACAGGAATGTGTTCAAACTGTTCCAAAATGACTGGAAAGCAGGGGGAGCACAGGGGAACTGCGTGCCACATTGTGCCTGCCTGCCTGTCTCCTGATAAAGCCATTGTCTGTTTATCTTTTGGAATTAGTTCCAAAATGGGCCTGGCTGAGGTGACCAATACGCAGTCACAATACAAAACTTAACTCCATGCCCCGAGGGCTGCTGGGACAGGAATTCCTCCAGCTGCCACCACACAAGAGTTGACGCTGAGTGTGTGCCAGCCATTAAATGGATCCTAATGCTGGGCGTGCTCAGGGGGGATGAAGATAACAGTAGCATGCTAAAAACAACAACAACATAGGCAATGGCTTTGTGAGAGCTAAACTGTGTGTGGATATTTCCCCTCATTATTGTGCAAATTTTCACACATTTTCTCCCTCCATTTTTGTATTTCAATACTTTCTGGTGCACATCTGAAATAGGCAGCAGCACATTTAAACCGATAGTGTGTTTGTGGATAAATATTACAGCTGAATGAGGAAAAGGTTTTAGTTAATCAAATCATTTTAATGCGTCATGAAAACAATGCATTTAAACATGTTGTATATAATCAAATACGGTGAACATTTTTCTGTCCTTCATTTCATTTCTGTCCATGCCAAATCATTATAATTTTCTGGGACGCTCTACCACTAAGTGTGAATATACCCAGTGGCAAATCTTTCTGTCCAACCTGTGAGTGATCATTATCATTAATCTGTCAGTAATCCCATGTCAGAGTTCTTCATCACCACGACAGACTGCCTATCAAATTCCAGTGGATAATGGGAAACCACCTCACACATGGTAAATAACTTGCTAACATCGGATAACATTCATACTCTATATTGGGATTCTCTGAAACTCACTTAGATCATTCCTTTAATGATACATCAGTAGTACTTATTCTGTTCGTTCCTTTTCATGTGTCTAGGATTAAACCTATGTCTCACAGCCCTTTGTCTGGCGTACACAGTGAGGTGCCTCCTGAAGGTTTGACCGCGGGGTAGGGGATTCCAGTACCTGATTGACTGGGAGGGTTATGGCCCAGAGGAGAAGTGCTGGGTCCCCGCTAGGGTTCCAACGCCAGCCCCCCAGGTCAACCAGGTATGCGCCCAGGTAGGACCCCAGGTTGCGTCCTTAGAGGGGGGGGGGGGGTACTGTCACACCCTCATCTGTTTCACCTGTCTTCGTGCTTGCCCCCCCCCCCCCAGGTGTTGCCCATCTTTCCCATTATCCCCAGTGTATTTATACCTGTGTTTTCTGTTTGTCGTTTTGTTTCGTCAAGCCTACCAGCGTTTATTCCCATGCTCCTGTCTTTCTCTAGTTACTAGTTTTGACCATTCTGCCTGCCCTGACCCTGAGTCTGCCTGTCTTTCTGTACCTTTTGGACTCTGCTCTGAATTACTGACTTCTGCCTGGCCTTGACCTGCCGTTTGCCTGCCCCCCTGTTTTTGTAATACATTTTTGTTACTTCGAAACGGTCTGCATCTGGGTCTTCTCCTGAGTCTTGACAAGATCCCTTCCCTTTTTCCACATTATGTTACGTTACAGCCTTATTCTAAAATGTATTCAATTACATTTGGTCATGAAAAATAAAAATTGTCCTCCCTCATCATAAACGGCACTGACTGTCACTGGGGTATACAGTGCATTCGGAAAGTATTCAGATCCTGTCACACCCTGATCTGTTTCACCTGTCTTTGTGCTTGTCTCCACCCCCCTCCAGGTGTCTCCCATCTTCCCCCTTATCCCCAGTGTATTTATACCTGTGTTCTCTGTTTGTCTGTTGCCAGTTCATTTTGTTTCGTCAAGCCTACCAGCATTTTCCCCGTGCTCCTGTCTTTCTCTCGTTCATGTTTTCTAATTTTCCTGTTTTTTTATCATTCTGCCTGCCCTGACCGTCAGCCTGCCTGCCGCTCTGTACCTTTCGGACTCTGCTCTAGATTACTGACCTCTGCCTGGCCTTGACCTGCCGTTTGCCTGCCCCCCTGTTTTTGTAATAAACTTTTTTGTTACTTCGAAACTGTCTGCATCTGGGTCTTCTCCTGAGTCTTGACAGTTGAAGTGTTGTGGTTGCAAGTTCAAGTGCTAACAGTCAGTATCTGGATAATATGTGTGCAATGTTTGATGATGTGTGTGATGCTAACAGAGGTCTATTTTCTGGGTGACCTGAAAATAGACTGGTTTTCATCAGGCTGTCCACTCAAGAGGTAGCTTCTTACTATAACCAGTTCCTGTAATTTGTCTCAGGTTATGTATGAATGAGTTTTACAAGAACTACATCATCCATGTGTATTGGTCAGATTTTTACAAATGCTTCAGAACTACTAAGCTAACATATGGAATTGTTTTAAGATGATTATACAATGGATCTTTTCGCTACTTGATTTTGAATTTTAGTACCCCTGTAGGTATAAAACAAATATCTATTGAATTTGGCCTTTACTACTATAGCCCATAGAAACACAATGCGTAACACATTCATAAATTGCAAAACCTTATGATAATTTTGTTCTATGTCTGTCCTATATCTAGGAGATATAAGAAAGCTCAGGAAATATTTGTGTTTTTTGGACACATATTTAACCCCTTATTTTTTGGGGCACAAAACTACTTAGACACTTCCATTAATTTGTATGGGTTACCTTCAGACAAGTCCCGTGACAATTGTGGGCACCATGTTCATGAGTTTCATCTTTCCATAATAGTCATATTCGTTTTGTAGGCCAAACTGTTCAGACGCTACAGATGTTTTTGTGAGAAGAACCATTTTCGGGATGTCATGGTTTGACAAACATCGCTGTAGCTCAGCCAACTTTGAGACGCAGTCCATGCAGAGAACATAACTCTAGTTTAAACGGACAGATTTTGATGGGGATTTTTTTTATTATGACTTAAGGATTTATTAAGAAACGGACTGTTAGAACTGTTAAGGATGGATGAGGAATTTAACCATGTTATAGTTGAGAGAGATCAAGCAAAAGGAGTGGCTAAATAAATTGAGAAATGGTGTGACTAAACTGAACAAAAATAAGAAACTGTATGAAACTATGAAATTATGGAAAGTATGATGGAAAAAGATTAGGAGTACATTAAATGAAATTATGGGCAGAAAGACATTCAAATCGTATTTCATTGATTCAGAAGGCTCATTCATCACAAAAACCTTTTGATATTGCCAATTTTTATGACTATTTGGTAGGCAAAGTGGGCAAACTCAGACATGAAATGCCAACAACATTGTGAGTTTTCATATTCATGCATAAAATAGAGAATAGTTAAAGAAAACATACATTTTGAATTCTGTAAAGTTATTGTGGGAGAGGTGGGAAAATGATTGTTGTCCACCAATAATGAAAAAACATCTGGTATTGACAACTTGGAAAGCCACTGAGGATTGTAGCAAACTATATTGCCACTCCTGTTTGTCATATCGTTAATCTGAGCCTAGAGAAAAGTGTTTTTCCTCAGACCTGAAGAGAAGCTAAAGTAATTCCGCTACCCAAGAATGGTAAAGCGACCTTCCCTTGGCTGGTTCAAACAGCTTACCAATCAGCTTGTGTTTGACCAGACACATGCTCTTAGCGAACGTTGGGGAAAAGTTGTTTGACCAGATACAATGCTATTTCTCTGTGAACAATTTAACAAGACTTTCAGCATGCTTGTAGAGAAGGGCACTCAACATGTACGGCACTGACATAAATGACTGATTGGCTGAAATAAATGGATAAGAAAAAGATTGTGGAAGCTCTATTGTTATTGTTAGTGCAGCCGTTGATATTATTGATCATAATCTGTTATCGGAAGAATGTATGTTGTGGTTTTACATCCTCTACAACGGGTTGGTCAAAACAAGCATTGTGATTGGTTGAGACACGTTATAAGCCATACTATAAAAACGGTTTAGCACGGGAGTAAACATTTTCTTAACGAGTCAGATAATAAGTTGCATGGACTCACTCTTTGTGCTATAATAGTGTTTAGCATGATTTTTGAATGACTACATCATTTCTGTACCCCAAACATACAATTATCTGTATGTTCCCTCAGTGAATGTCAAACTCAAACACAAAGAGCAGGGAGGTTTTCTAAAGAAGGGCAACTAGTTCCAGAGTTCCTCTGTGGGGAGGGGTAAACCTTCCAGAAGGACAACCATCTCTGCAGCACTCCACCAACCCAAGAAGACATGAGGCTGAAATCGCTGCCAACAGTGCTTCAATAAAGTACTGAGTAAAGTGTCTGAATGCTTATAACAATGTGAAATTTCTGTTTTTTATTTTCAATTAAAAAAAAATAATCTAAAAACCTGTTTTTGCTTTGTCATTATGGGGTATTGTGTGCAGATTGATACGGGAAAACAAATTATTTAATACATTTTAGAATAAGGCTGTAGTGTAACAAAATATGGAAAAAATGAAGGGGTCTGAATACTTTCTGAATGCACTGTGTGTCTATATATATATATATATATTCTGTAATGTTAATGTTTTAAATGTATGTAAATTGTAAAAAGTATTTTTGTCTGTAATGTGTTTTTTGTTGTGTTGGGCCCCAGGAAGACTAGCTGTCAACTTTTGGCGTCAGCTAATGGTGATCCTAATAAAAATCATAAGTGTAGTCACTCACAAACCTCACACAAACTCTTATCCCTCTGTTAGCCCTCTGAGCAAATGAAAAAGCATTAGCATGGAAAAGCCATCTCACACATTACGGCTAAGCGTGGCCACTCACAAACCTAACACCTATTCATCATATCACATTGGCCCATTCCTCTTTGATCACTGTAATGCCATTTTACTTGAATCCTATAGAGACTACTGTCTCCAACCATTATTTTACGTGAAAAGCCTGCTAATAAACGCATCTGCTTAGTGTCTCAAGGTATATCCACAGCTGTTCTGCTCAGCATCCTACAATGGTGGAGGGAGGCTTTTGTTTTGGATGTGTAAGTAGGACAACTGTGAACGGCTCATTTCAACACAGGTTTGACTGCCTTTCCCCCCCTCTGTGCTCCTGGCATATGAAAGGCTGCCTAGCTGATAGAGACGACGACCCACATTGTTTAATCCCCTGTATTGTGTAGCAGTGCTGGGAGGATTCGGAAAGTGGCAAAGCAGGGGAAACAATGGTGCAGGACATTCTCCATTGCTACACTCTTAGAAACAAAGGTTATATCTAGAACCTAAAAGGGTTCTTTGGCTATTCCTACAGGAGAGCCCTTTGAAGAACCCTTTTTGGTTCCAGGTACAACCCTTTTGGGTCCAGGTAGAATCATTTTCAAATCAAAATGAATTGGTCACAGATTTGCAGATGTTTTTGCAAATGCAGTGAAATGCTTGTGTTTCTAACTCCAACAGTGCAGTAATACGCACATAATCCAAAAAAGCTATGATCCCTTACTGATGTCACTTGTTAAATCCTCTTCAATCAGTGTAGATGAAGGGGAAGAGACAGGTTAAAGAATGAGTTTTATTTATTGAGACAATTAAGACATAGATTATGTATGTTTGCCATTCAGAGGGTGAATGGGCAAGACAAAAGATTGTTAAGTGCCTTTGAACGGACTATGGTAGTAGGTGCCAGGTATCGCTTGTTTGAGTGTGTCAAGAACTGCAACACTACTGGGTTGTTTGAGTGTGTCAAGAACTGGGTTTTTCACGTTCAACAGTTTCCCGTGTGTATCAGAAAAAGTCCCCCACCCAAAGGACATCCAGCCAACTTGACACAACTGTGGAAAGCACTGGTGTCATCATGGGCCAGCATCCCTGTGGAATGCTTTCGACACCTTGTAGAGTCCATGCCCCGACGAATTGAGGCTGTTCTGAGAGCAAAAGGAGGTGCAACTTAATATTAGGAAGGTGTTCCTAATGTTTTGTACACTCAGTGTATATATAATGGTGTGCATATACAGTACTAACTTTTTGTACTGAATTCAAGGTGTCATGTTTGGGGCAAATCCAATACAACACATTACTGAGTACCACACTCCATATTTTCAAGTATAGTGTTGGCTGCCTCATGTTATGGGTCTGTTTGTAATCGTTAAGGACTGGAGAGTTTTTCAGGAATAAAAAGAAACAGAATGAAGCTAAGCACAGACTAAGTCCTAGAGGCAAGATTACTTTAAAATGGCTGTCTAGCAATGATCAACAAACAACTTGACAGAGCTTGAAGAATTTTTGTAAGAATAATGTGCAAGAAAATATAGTACAATTCAGGAGTCCAAAGCTCTTAGAGACTTAGACATATTTACAGCTGTAATCGCTGCCAAATATGATTCTAACATGTATTGACTCAAGGGTATAGATGTGTGAGAAAGAAAAAACATTGAATACTTTTTGAATTCAGGCTGTTCCAAAATGTGGAATTAGTCAAGGGGTGTGAATACTTTCTGAAGGCATAATTGGCCTGGCCTACTCCAAAATTAAACACATTTTAGTAATCACCTTTCACTGTGTACTGTATTATTATGCATACTGGATGGACTAGTTACCTTATGCTCCAAACTTTATATCCATGAGTCTGGGAGAGAATGTATAGGTCTACTGTAGGTGATGCTGTTGGTTCCTTGGTTGTGCAAGGTGGCTTAGTTAGACTACAATTATAGCGAATTTGTATTTGATTTTGAATAGCCTAGAAATGGGGAATTTGTTATATGTTCATAACTAATAGGCTGACGCATTACCTTTAGCAACAGAATCTCGCCCTCGTGAATTTCCATCTCCTCTCTCTCCTTCATTCCTTTCTCAAGCATGCAGAGAGAGGGGCTTTCAACATTTTAATTAAATATGTTTAGTTGTGAAAATATATTACTATCGATGTTTCTAACAGATCTCACTTGGTTTCCCAAATTAAGCACGGGGTAGCTGCAGGAACAAGGTTGGAGAGCCCATGGCATACAGAGTTTGGGCAGAATATCACCTTTAGCGCAGTGAGAGGCTGCATTCTCCTCAAACAGTGGTTGATGCATGGAGTAAAATAACCAGAGTAGCCTACCCAGCATGATTGAAAAACTAACAAGCGGGAAAGAGGCCTTCATTCGCTATTCAAGTAAATATGGCTGAGGTCTTTTTTCCCCTGCTCCTGTCCATTTGATAATGGACCATTCTAAAACAAAACACATTTGACATATTAGTAAAGACAAGATTCAATTGAGAATAGTCTGATGGGTAAAAATATGATCACCTGATGAGAGAACAGAATGTGCAGCCTGAGGCAAGGAACAGAGAGCAAGCTTTTTTTGTGACTTTCTCAAATCATCAGTAGCCTTCAGTCGCACCATGCAGCCCATATATGTTTTGATTTCTAAGACATTCTAATGTTCATTTCATTCACAACTAAAGTTGAGAAATAACTCTAAATCTAGGGTATAGGACCTGTTTCAAATGCTAACTTTTATGCTCAACATAGCCACTTCAAATGCGCACTTGCTCCAGAATGGGAAAAATATCCTTATTATTTTATTCAGCTAAGTTCAATTATATTATTCTTACTATAAAATCATATAATATAAAATAATGGCACAGGACTTATAAGTATATATTGTCTGCTAAATGAACAAGCCTACAACCTATGGCATGGCGCATAGCCACATAGTCTAATATACAGTAGGCCAACTCATATTCTGTTCTTCTGAAGTACATTTTCTTCATATCACAATGTTTCTTTAGACCTGCATGAATTCAATAATGGTTTTATTGAGATGGTGTATATTAAATAGATTTTTTTCAACTTTGTTTAATATAGATGTTCCAAAGGTTCGCATCAGTGCCTTGTATGCATGGAGTCCTGGAGATGCTTAATGTGTTTATGTTAATGAACTGTCATATAACAGACTCTTATCCAGAGCAACTTAAAGTAGTGAGTGAATACATTTTAATTCATACTGGTCCCCCATAGGTATCAAACCCACAACCCTGGCGTTGCGAGTGCCATGCTCTACCAACTGAGCCACACGGGACCAATTACCGTAAGACCGGCAGGCTTTTGCAAAGCAATAACTGGCTGACCAAATTTCATGACTGCCACAGCCGTAGGGGTGAACAGGCCGTGGCTCAGGAGGCTGAGGTCCTTGATGATATTCTTGGGCTTTCTGTGACACCAGGTGCTGTGGATGTCCTGGACGGCAGGCAGTGGGCCACCAGTGATGCATTGGGTCACCCTTTGGAGAGCCCTGTGGTTGCAGATGGTGCAATTGCCATACCAGGCGGTAATACAGCACAACAGGATACTCTCAATGGTGTATCTGTAAAAGTTTGTGAGGTTTAGCTTGTCCGGGAGCGAGGCGTCAGTGTCCGCGACGTGGCTGGCTTTTCTTTTATGATCCGTGACTATCTGGACTCCCTGCCACATATGTCTCGTGTCTGAACCGTTGAATTGCGACTTCACTTTGTCCCTGTACTGTCGTTTTGCCTCTTTGATTGCCTTAC